>NC_091455.1:99881845-100184595 GCF_027789765.1 Dendropsophus ebraccatus | reverse complement strand
AAAGTTCATGTAAACAAACAAAAAGTCCAAAAACCAGCAACAGAGGAGGCCTGGGACCTGAGGAGAAAAAAGTTAGAGAAAACAACTAAGGGAAAGGGACAGATTTCAAATTCTTCCCTTTTCCAATAAGAAAAAAATGTTGGACAACCTCTTCAAGACAGGAAGTCCCCGTCATCTGCGCAGAGAAGGCATCAGTCATTTAATTGATGGACACATTGAGCTGTGACACTCTACTAGTTGGGACCAGGCAATCAGCACAAGACTAATGGTGCATTTACACAGGCAGATTTATCTGACAGATTTTGGAAACCAAAGCCAGGAATGGATTTCTAAAGAGGAGAAATCTCATTCTTTCCTTTATGACCCAATCCTTGTTTATAGTCTGTTCCTGGCTTTGGCTTCAAAAATCTGTCAGATAAATCTGCCTGTTTAAACGCACTATAAAAAGCTGCCCTTCAGGAGATTGAAGGCAGGATTTCAAGTATAGCTCTGTTGTAAAGCCTCATAAAAAAACCAAAATTAATGTAAATTGCAAACTTTTTTCCCCCATATATCTTGTCGATTTAGATTTTGAAAGTTATAATACCCCCCATACATCTTCAATAACACAGCCGAACAATGATCCATTAGTCAGTTATGTCTCTCACCCGCTGCCCGTTTTCCCCATACACAGGAACATTCGGCATGGCCGAGCTTTCCTGTGTCCTCTGTTGGAAGGGGCACAAGGTTAGCAACCTATATATAGGGGCCTTTGAAGAATTATTTATATCCACAAAAGTGAAGTGGCAGGAAAAGATGGTGCTGTGTAGACAATCTTCTCATTATTTGGGAGGGGCATGACAGGAGTTTTGTAGTTTTTATTGTAATAATGATTTTAATTGTGACCTTTCTTTTACTTGTAACCAATAACCCACAGAAATTGAGTACTTAAATTTGCTACTGTTTCACTCCATAGGAAAAATTATGACAAAAACTTTTTTAAGAAGTCGGCTGTAATAATCTTTTGAATTACAAGAGGCAGAAAACCATGGCACAACAACATGCCCTATAATCAATTCAAAAGAGTGCGGACAAGCTGTATGTGCTGAGGATTACTAGCTTCAGAGTATGGGAAGGATCATCAAATAAGCTAACAAGAGAGCCAGAAAACAATCACAACAAGATTGCCTTAGAGCCGTATAACACGGCCCAATCGAGAGGCATGTAGAAGTTTATTATTTTTTTACACAGTCATCGGCCATGCATGTAGCGATGTGTGCCCAGTGGCTGATGATTTTAGGTCAGGATCAAAAGACAAAATCAGCCGATGATCAGTGTCTTCGACTGATCATTGTCTTTATTACACGGAGTGATGATTTGCTGAGTTGGCCTGATTCGACAGTTGGCCTTGATCTCTTCTTAGGGTACTACAGCGATTTTTTTTACAACGTTTAACAATAAACGATCCCAAACGACTGCTATGGCGAACGACCTCAAATCGTTCGCCCTTTTACACTGAATGATCATTGTTACTTATGATCATTCTTGCTGTCATCCTGTTGTCGCTACTGCATTCGTTACAGAGGGAAACCTAACAACGTCTTATTACACCAAACGGTGGGTTTCGCGAACGATCAACGAATAAAAAAAGTCCTAATTCTATCAAACGATGAACTTTCTCTTGTTGGTCATTTAATCATTGGCTTAAATTTCACGAAACAATTATCGTTCTTTTCCAATCTATTTAACAATTTTTTGAACAATAATTGTCCCGTGTAATAGGGCCCTTAGACTCAAAATATTCAGACAGGAGACAAAAGATTATGGGTGTAGTTTCATCACTACATATAACCAATCCTATTCCTGCAAACGTCAGATCATTAAAAAAACATTGGCATATCCTTTTAAATGTCCCCTTTTAAAAAAAATCACTTTCCAAGACACTTAATAGCATGTATTGTATCTCCCAGAAGGCTTCTCTCTAGACTTGTGGCCATTAAGCCTTCATTTTATCCTATGATGAAAACTGTAGACGTCTTTCAGTGTGGTCAGCCAAATGTAAAAGCTGTGAATATTTCACATTCTTGCAAGTTACAGTACGTCGGATGCACATCTATGAAACTTTGTGCTTGGATCAACAAAGACCGTTCCAGTGTATCGAAATTTGATCCCCATAGTATTTCAAGACATGGTGAAATCAAACAGTAGTGTGACTAAAGCTATGTTCACACAACGTCAAAAATATTGAAAAGGCGGCCGATTTTCATAAAAAAAACAAAAAAAAAAACGTCAGTTTTTGCAGAGATTTAACTGACTACAATAGCAATGGATTGAAGTCAATGAGGAGACAAATGTCCAATGCACACAATGTATTGAATAACGGACGCGGACGTCAAAATAATGAACATGATCATTATTTTCGGATGTCTTTTGCAAACAGCAGACTTTTTTTTATTAGTAGTTTACACACAGTTTTCCTTTTGTCACCGTTCTTTCTCCATCTTTACTATTAAATGAAATGGACTTTTTAATTAAGACACACTCAAAGTTCAGATAGTTATCCCAAACTAAAATAATGTACAAACACCAGTCATTGCACTAAGGGGAGGCCAGGCTGCTAAATAATGTCCGTTATTTTAGACTAATTTTAAACGGAGCTGAAAAAACGCTGTGTGAACATAGCCTTATCATGTTTTCAGGTTATTCCGATTAAATGGATTAATAAACTGTTGTAAAAATGTTACACAATGTTGAATAGTAGGCACGGTAGGTCTAAATGAAGCAAAGGAATGGGATTTATGAAATAAAGGTGTTTTTATCAGTCTCACATGGTTGGCTGCTACTCTCCCTTTTATCCACGTCATGTCATACAATATAATATATTATTTCCATTATATTATATTATACCATAGTGTGCCCCAATGTGGAAATCAATTAAATAAGATTGTTTTTTCATCCATTTGTATTTGTTGTATACTACCCCCAATAGGATAGAATGCTAGATAGAAAAAAATATGTGTAATCTGTTGCATCTTCCAGTTGCATCTTCCAGTTCCATCCATTACATGTTAAAACATGTAATGGATGGAACAATAAAGAATAATAGAATTTATTGGTGTCAAGCGGACAAACTTTTCATGCAACTTTTTTTTTTTGTTTGCAAATACAGTAATACCTCGGTTTTTGAACGCTTCCGAACTCGAACTGCTTGGTATTTGAACGAAAGTTTACCCAGAAGTAGTGTTTGGAATTCGAACTTTGCTCGGTTTTCGAACGTTTTTCAAATGTTTTTGGCGTGGATGGTGGGTTGTACCTGGCGAGTTAAGCAGTGGTGAGGCTTCACATACAGTACAGTGCTGTATAAGACTGCTGGAGTGCATATACAGTGCAGTAGTAGTACAGGCAGTGCACCACCATCTCCCATACAGGAAGGACGCTATACAGGAAAGGATGGGTGAGGAGTTGGTGACTACTGTACTATAATTGCTGGTTCTGATGAACATTTCTTATGTTTAATGTCCTGTACAGTATAGTGCTGTTCTGTACTGTAGTGATTATACTGAGCACTTATCAGTGTAATAAATGAGTATTTTAGGTAATTATTGGTGGCTGCTGGAACCAATTAATCACATTTACATTATTTCCTATGGGGAGACACTACTCGGTTTTCAAACTGCTTGGTTCTCAAACTGCCTTCTGGAACCAATTAAGTTCGAGAACCGAGGTACCACTGTAGTATCCTTTCAGATTTAGGCTGGGTTCACACACAGTATATTTCAGGCAGTATTTGGTCCTCATGGCAACCAAAACCAGGAGTGGATTGAAAACACAGAAAGGCTATGTTCACACAATGTTGAAATTGAGTGTATGGCCGCCATATAACGGTAAATAACTGCCATTATTTTAATACAACGGCCGTTGTTTTAAAATAACAGCAAATATTTGCCATTAAATGATGGCCATCCACTTAATTACAACATTATGTGGCCATAGTCTTTCTGTGTTTTCAATCCACTCCTGGTTTTGGTTGACATGAGGACCTGACATGAGGACCAAATACTGCCTGAAATATATTGTGTGTGAACCCAGCCTAAAGATGTCTAAGGCTATGTTCACACTACGTACGGCCGTTTTTGCCATTACCTTTTGTTCTATGGGATCCTGGCCGGAGCATATACACATCGTATACGCTCCGGCCGGGATCCCACGCAGCGCAGCAAAGAACTGACATGCCAGTTTTCTGCGGCCGCAAGAAAGTGAGTTGCGGCCGTAGGAAACCCTGTCAGTTCACACAATGAAGCGAACGGCTCCTGACGCCTGCTTCATTGTGTCCTATGGGGAGTACTGTTGGTCTCATACGTTGCGTGAACATAGCCTAAAAACATAATCCCACAGAGATCCTTCTCAATGTAAAAAAATGACAATTGTGGACAGACCCTTGCTATTAGTGTTGCTGTGATTAGTTCTTTAGAAGCGGGGATGATATTTCACATTTGCATCTATGCTATTAATTACTTTTAGAAAACAAAATAAAAATGCAATGTGTCAGTAATTTATATGGGCAAAACCATGAATGTCTGCATATCTGCACATAGAATCTATACAGTTCTGTATTACTGAGCCTTTGTATGATGCTGTTGGAAAAAGATCAACAGGATTTTCCCCCTTATAATAAAGTAGAAGTCCAGCGAAAATTGTTATTAACCCTTTGAGGACCAGGCCCAAAATGACCCAGTGGACCGCGCAAATTTTGATCTTAGTGTTTTCGTTTTTACCTCCTCCCCTTCTAAGAGCTCCAGCACTCTCAGTTTTCTATCTACAGGCCATGTAATGGCTTATTTGTTACAGGAATAGTTGTACTTTGTAATGGCGTCTTTCATTTTACCATAACATGTATGATGGAATTCCAAATATATTATTTATGAAGATATAAATAGGTGAAATCGTAAATAAGAATGCAATATGGTAACGTTTGGGGGGTTCCTGTGTCTACGTAATGCACTATATGGTAACAGCGACATGACACTATTATTCTATAGGTCAGCCCGAACACAACCATATGCAGGTTACACAGATTCTCTAATGTTATATATGTATTTTTTTATGAAATCCTTTTTTTTGGCAATTAAATATTAATAAAATGGGCTTATTGTGACGCTTATAACGGTTTTATTTTTTCACCTACGGGGCTGTATGGGGTGTCATTTTTTCCGCCATGATCTCTAGTTTTTATTAATACCATATTTGTGAAGATCGGACGTTTGATCACTTTTTATTGATTTTTTTTTTAATATATAATATAACATAAAATCGGTAATCTGCGCACTTTTTCCCCTCTTTTCGTGTACGCCGTTTACCGATCACAATGACGCTTGTTATATTTTAATAGATCGGACAATTACGCACGCTACGGTATATTATATGTTTATCTATTTATTTATTTTTATATGTTTTATTTATATAATGGGAAAGGGGGGTGATTTAGACTTTTATTGGGGGAGGGGTTTTGGGGTAGTGTAATAGTGTTTTGAACTTTTTTTTTTTTACACTTTTGAAGTCCCTTTGGGGGACTTTTACATAGATTAGTTTGATTTATACACTGATGATTGCTATGCCATAGGCATAGCATTGATCAGTGTTATCGGCGATCTGCTCATTGAGCCTGCCTGTGCAGGCTCAGTGTAGCAGATCGCCGATCGGACCGCACGGAGGCAGGTAAGAGACCTCCGGCAGTCCGTTTCAACGATTGGGACCCCCGCAGTCACACTGCGGGGGTCCCGATCGGTAAGTGACAGGGGACTCCCCCTGTCACTTACACTTAAACGCCGTGATCGCTGCAGCGTGTCATTACCGGTGAGGTCCCGGCTGCTGTTTGCAGCCGGCCCCCACCTGCTATGAAGCGCGCTCCGCTCCGGAGCACGCTTCATAGCGGGAGAAACACCCAGGATGTAAGGTTACGTCATGGGTCGTCTGGGGACAGACTTCCATGACGTAACCCTACGTCCAGGGTCGTCTAGGGGTTAAAGTATTGTATTGCCCCCGAAAGTTATACAAATTACCAATATACATTTATTCCGGTAAATGCTTATAAAGTGCTTTTTTCCCTGCACTTACTACTGCATCAAGGCTTCACTTCCTGGATAACATGATGATGTCACGACCCGACTCCCAGAGCTGTGCAGGCTGTGGCTGCTGGAGAGGATGATGGCAGAGGGATGCTCAGTGTCCCTCCAGTGCCCTGTGTCCCTCTGCCATCATCCTCTCCAGCAGCCACAGCCCACACAGCTCTGGAAGTCGGGTCGTGACATCACCATTTTATCCAGGAAGTGAAGCCTTGATACAGTAGTTAATGCAGGGAAAAAACACTTTATGTGCATTTCCAGTAATAAGTGTATATTGGTGATTTGTATAACTTTTGGGGGGCAATACAATACTTTAATAAAAATGTTCGCCGGACTTCTCTTTAAGGGACCCCACTGCAGACGCTGATTGGTTAATGGACATATCTCACACATGTCCAGAAAGAGAGGTAGTGTGGCTCTATTACAGACTTGTTTTGAGTAATGAGGAAGGTAAGTATGGCTTCACCACCCCTCTCCCCACCTGCCTTAGAAACATTTTAATACTGACACATATGGTGTAAATACCCCATCATAGCTCTACATTTTTGTTGCTGCCACCTTTTAAATGCATTTTTTAAGATATTTAGAAGACTAAGTTTAGCTCATCAGCCGGGTCATGACTTGTCAGCTCCAGAGATGCCGGAGCCCAGTGGGGGTCCCACGACAGGTCCGCCCACTCACTGCGGGCACGGGGAGAGATAAGTTAGTTAGTATAATAAGTTTCCCCTCGTCACCTGTATATTAGAAATCCCCTCATAAGTCACCCATTTTAATAAAAAGCCCCTCAAAGTATTTAAAACTGAATTTAGGTAGTTTGTTTTACAGGAACTAAAGAAAAGTGGATGAAAAGATATTCAATTTTAATACATTTCCCCCACCCCCTTTTAACACAGTGATGTGAATAAAAAAATATAAAATATATATAATATATAAAAATAATTCTGTACTTTTGCTTTATAAATATCTCATATGTGGCCCTAGTGTGCTACATGATACACAGGCCTAAGAAATATTTATAGGGTTATAGTTCTTCTTAGTTAATTAGTGGGCTCTTACCCCTATGCACTTTATGATATAGGTTTCCTTTTGGAAATTGTAGGTATACAAATTCATATCTAGTTAAGTTTATATTTTTTATAAGAATTTTCACAAGTAATATAGGAGAAAATGTGTATTTTATTATGGAGAGTTATTTCTAGGGAAATATCCCATATGGCATCATAGACTGCTGTTTGGGCATATAGTAGGGCTCAGCAGTGAAGAAGCCCCATGTGGCTTCTTTAGCTTTTACTGAAATGTTTTCTGGCACACATGATAAAAAAATAAGTAAATTGTTGATTACAGTATCTCTGTATTGCTAGTACATCAGGCAGGTCTGCCATATGTGAAGATGGAAGCTTCCCATATTATTATTATTGGTTCATAGTAAAGATGTGATATTTAAAACTTGTGGCCTCTATCAAAAAAAACAAACAAATTTCTGTTGTCATTATCCACAGGAAGCCACGGCTCGATGGATCTTAGCACTTTTTTTCCTAGGCCCTCCCATTCCCTAACTGTGTGTGCCATTCATTTTAGCTCTAAATGACTACAGATGACTTGTGGTGGCCACCCTCTTGGCTATCTGGGTCCTCATTAGCATATCATGTGGTGCAAGTAATAGCACCAGTAGTTTAGGAATGGGAAGGCCTAGAATATAAATGTAAAAAGCACACAAATCGGTGGAGCAGTAGCTCCAAATGGATCATGACAACGCAAATAGTTTTTTTTGAAGGGGCCATAGGACTTCTTTAACCCCTAGACAGCCTAGGATGTACCGGTACGTCCTGGAAGTCTCTCCCCAGATGACCCTGGACGTACCGGTACGTCCTGAGCTATGAAGCGCGCTCCGGAGCAGAGCGCGCTTCATAGCAGGTGGGGGTCGGCTGCAATCAGCAGCCGGCACCTCACCGTTAATGACATGCTGCAGCGTGACATTAACTCCTTAAATGCTGCCATGGCGGCGCAGCTGCGGCGTTTAAGTGTAAGTGACAGGGGGAGTCCCCTGTCACTTACCGATCGGGACCCCCACAGCGTGACTGCGGGGGTCCCGATCGGTAAAACGGACCGCCGGAGGTCTCTCACCTGCCTCCGTGTGGTCCGATCGGCGCTCTGTTCTCTGAGCCTGCACAGGCAGGCTCAATGAGCGGAGCGCCGATAACACTGCCTATGGCATAGCAGTGATCAGTGTGTAAAATAAAAGTAATCAATGTACAAGTCCCCCAAAGGGACTTAAAATGTATAAAAAAAAGTTAAAAACACCAACACACTACCCCAAAACCCCTCCCCCAATAAAAGTCTAAATCACCCCCATTTGCCATTATATAAATAAAACATATAAAAATAAATAAAAAAACATATAATATACCGTAACGTGCGTAATTGTCCGATCTATTAAAATATAACAAGCGTCATTGTGAACGGTGAACGGCGTACACGAAAAGAGGGGAAAAAGTGGGCAGATTACCGATTTTATGTTACATTATATATATAAAAAATTTTTTATAAAAAGTGATCAAAACGTCCGATCTTCACAAATATGGTATTAATAAAAACTAGAGATCATGGCGGAAAAAATTACACCCCATACAGCCCTGTAGGTGAAAAAATAAAACTGTTATAAGCGTCACAATAGTCCCATTTTATTAATATTTAATTGCCAAAAAAAAAAGGATTTCATAAAAAAAAAAATATAACATTAGAGAATCTGTGTAAACCTGCATATGGTTGTGTTCGGACTGACATATAGAATAATAGTAAAATGTCGCTTTTACCATATAGTGCATTAAGTAGACACAGGAACCCCCCCAAACGTTACCATATTGCATTCTTTTTTACGATTTCACCTATTTATATCTTCATAAATAATATATTTGGAATTCCATCATACATGTTATGGTAAAATGAAAGACGCCATTACAAAGTACAACTATTCCTGTAACAAATAAGCCTTTACATGGCCTTGTAGAAAACTGAAAGTGCTAGAGCTCTTAGAAGGGGAGGAAGGAAAAACGAAAGCGCAAAGATCAAAATTTGCGCGGTCCACTGGGTCATTTTGGGCCTGGTCCTCAAAGGGTTAAAGCAACTCTGTACCCACATTCTGACCCCCCCAAACCCCTTGTAGCTCCGAATAGCTGCTTTTAATCCAAGATCTGTCCTGGGGTCTGTTCGGCAGGTGATGCAGTTATTGTCCTAAAAAACTAATTTTAAATTTGCAGCCCGTGCCCAACGGTAGTATCTGTGCCCTAACTTTTCACCACCCCTCCGTCCCTCCTCCGCACCCTCTTCATCATTAGGAATGCCACTGAAACATGTTCTCCCGTCTGAACATTGCACAGGTGCCTTAATGATCCAGCCCATGTGCCTAGCTGACACAGGTGGGGAATAGGAGACAATCTGCCTGGACCATTCCTAATGATGAGGAGGGTGGGGAGGAGGGACAGAGAGGTTGTGCAAGCCTAATGCATAAACAATCTAGGCCACGCCCGTTGGGCACGGGTCTGCAAGTTTAAAAGTTGTTTTTTAGGACAATAACTGCATCACCTGCCGAACAGACCCCAGGACAGATCTTGGATTAAAACTAGCTATCCGGAGGTACAAGTGGTTTTGGGGGGGGGGGTCAGATTGTGGGTACAGAGTCGCTTTAAGGTTTCCTGTAATTTCCATAGTCCAACATTGTATGCACAGTCTCTTATCAGAGGTGTAACCTTTCTTTTTGTACATTGAGGGCACTCACCATTAAAATCGTTGCTTTATTGGAAAAAAGTTGAAACGCCATGCATAACTTAGCAGCCAGTGAGGACGCCAGTAACTCAAGGCAGCGTGACAGCTGTTTCGCGTACATCAGTGAACATCTCCAGGTCTGCGATTTTAATGGTGAGTGCCCTCAAATTTCTTTCTTCTTCTACTCGCTACAATATGGGCTATGGCCTATCATTGAAGTGAGCACCCCATTGTCTATTCTGTAAAACTCTAAGAAACTCCGTTGAAGAGGGCGTTTATGCATGTATGCATTATCAGTAGTGCTGATCTATTTTGATATCTATGAAACTTTCTTTATGAAAGCCAAAATGCAATAAATATTTTTTAAACTAAAAAGGTAATTAGCACATTGTGGTATTTTTAGTGGGAAATGTGTCCATTTCGAGGAATCCAAATGACCATTGACCAATGACCACAACTGCCCAGTTACTCAAAATCATAAAATATGCATTAGTATTTATGGACAGGAAATCTATTTTTTTCAGCCTCTTTTTCTTGTCTTGTATTGTTTAATTATTCATCGTCCTGTAAATAAAGCAAGTTACATCAAGACATTTGCAATACTATTCTTTATAGTGTACAGGAATATATATTTACTGATTATGTAGTGTGCCACAAATTAAATATCATGTTCCTCATTTACTTGCTCTGTTCCAAACTATAAATGTCAGGAATAATATAGAGCATTGAATAAGCATATTAAAAGCAATCTAACAATGCAAGAACAGCTTCTGAATTTACAATGTTTCTGACATTTTTCTAAGGATTTTTTTTTTAATTTATTAATCTTAACATGATTCAGACTCCCAATTTATCATTATAAAATATGACCATGTACTTTTGATTACTGCCCATTTTGTAATAATTGCTGTAACCAAAGGGCTCATTCAGGCCTAGACATTACATAAATTTTTAATCCCACCATTAAGAGCTACTATTTTCTTGACAGCCACGTAACTTTAGAGAGTTTGGTCCTGCAATTCAGCGAATGGAAATTTTAATACAATGGCCACCTGTCTCATTTTGCATGGTGTTTTTACCTGTAGAATAATTGTACAGTAATGTTAGCTTCTTTAAAAGTGATCTATATAGCATTGCATTACCAAATAAATACAGATTACAAGACTATATGAAGGCTTATTTTATATTTTCCTTTTATATTTTACATTTCAGTCTTATCCTAACTGCTTTGTGTCTCTCAAAATCCTGGCACTTAATTTCCAAAATAACAAGGATCTTTTTTAGAGGTGAACAAACCTTGAGCATACTCAAGTTTGTCCAAATCCCAACGCTCTGCATTTGATTACAGGTGGCTGAAGAAATTGCATGCAGCCAGAGGGAGTCCTAGAAAACATGGATACAGCCTATGGTTGTTTTCCAAGTAGCCTTAGTTTTCTTTCTACAGGCTTAAGCACCCTAGAAGAAGCTATTATAGCAAAACGTGCTTCGGGGTTGTGGACCCTAGACCCTCCATTGGTGGTTCACAGGTTTGTGGCAGGGGATGTGTATAGGCATACTGGTGCCTTACTGTTAGTCCTCCTGTCCTTGTGATGTTGCATACCTTATGTGTATTTTTTTTCCCTCATGTTACTGCCTATTGGTTGTATTAGGTGGCTGAAATAAAAGACGTCCACTTACCTCCCCGGTTCACGGCGCTCCGGTGCCCGGTTCCCGGCCTCTTCCAGGTGTCTGACGCCGCCCGAGACGCTACGTCTCAGGGCCGCTTAGCAACTCAGTGAAGGAGGCGGGATCCGAGCGGACTTCAAACGGATCCCGCCTCCTTCACTGAGTGGCTGAGCGGCCCTGAGACGTAGCGTCTCGGGCGGCGTCAGACACCGGAAGCGGCCGGGAACCGGGCACCGGAGCGCCGTGATGCGGGACCCGCCGCTGGAACCGGGGAGGTAAGTGGACGTCTATTATTTCAGCCACCTTCTCCCCGGTCCCACCAAAAGAGTGCCCCCAGGCTGGAGCACCCCTTTAACCATTTGAGCCCTGTTACATGGTTTGATCACTTGCACTTTAACTGTATAAATACCGATTCACTTTTATTCCATGTGTAGGGGGGGAACATTGTATGATGGCAACATTACTACATTAGATATATTAATTTGGGGGTGTCTTGGGATCCCATTTTTTGCATTTGTGTGGTCATAAGTGTCCGTTTTGTAACAAATTCTTTTCATGTGACATCATACAGACCCCAGTGATGATGCCAGTAAGTGTGTGTTTTTTATATCTTTTAAACAAACAAAGAAATAAAGTATATTCATATTTTTCCTATAAATGCTTTCTTTTTGTTTGTATAGGCTTAAGCACATACAGAGTCCTTTCCATAGGGCCTGTTAGGGTCATATTTTGGGCTCTTCACCACTGATGAGTCATATGTATGAACAAATGGTCGTTTTACTATTGAGTTAATTTTTTTGCCCATTTTTTGAGACATAAGGGCTTTGTACAGTTCAAATATGGACAAAAAACTGTGAACATAGCTTCTCTATGAAGAAATCCTCTACTAGAAGCAATTCCTCTAAAGAAAAACATCTTCATTCAGCCAGTACAGTAAAGGCCTCATAGACTTTGAAATTTGCTCATGAAATGTCCATTGCAACTCTTAAATATGTGCATGGGCAAATCTTTATAGGTTGGAGTTCTGCTTTTCTTTTTCCATGCTACAAATCTTCTGCCTCCCTTCACAAAATTAAAGGGATCTTTGTGTCAATTTGCAACACATTTGTTTTATAAATAAATGCAGTTTTTTTTTTTTTAGTATGGGTGTAGTTTGAGATGGACTGCTGGGGCTAGTGATCGAGATTAAAGGGGTATTCCAGGGAAAATACTTACCTGTTCTTTATTGGCCCTCCAATGAGATCTCCGCTCCGGTCACATGATCTTCCAGCTTGTGGCTCGGATCCTCTTCTCCTTCCGGTCCGGTGACGTCACTATGCCCGGCCGGCGTCCGCTCTCCTTCTCATTAGAAGCAGAGCACTGAACCCTGATTGGCTTGGTAGCGTGTAGCCAATCAGGGTTCAGCGCTCTGCATTCCCACCACGCTCCAGAATGGGGGTCCCCTGAGGCTGCAGTAAATTATCAGGGGTTGTGGGGGCTCAGTGCCGGTCGCCAGATACATGGCCCCCCCCATGCCGACCGAGTCCCGGGAGGGGATGTGGAGGGCGTCATTACTCTATTCATAGCTACCAGACACCCGGCGCCTGCCGCATCCCTTACTCCCAGGGACTCAGGGTTGGCATGGGGGGGGAAGTCCTGCAAAGTAATGTTTATAGGCTGCTGATCCCCACCCTGCCTGTGTCCTTGTCAGAGACCGCTCACCCCCACCCCATGGAGCGTGCTGCTGGCCACGATCTCGGCACTGGTCTCAAGCACCTGTACTCAGCTGACAGGCGCTGTGTACGGAGCAAGACAGAATTCTCTCCTGCCTCACTCACACAGCACATCGGTCAGCTGAGTACAGGTGCTTGAGACCAGTGCTGAGATCGGGGCCATCGCGGCATCACGCTCCGGGGGTGGAGGTGAGAGATCTCTGAGAGGGACACAGGGAGGGGGGAAGTCCTGCCAAGTAATGTGTATCGGCTGCCGATCCCCCCGGCCCCCCCTCCCTGTGTCCCTGTCAGAGATCTCACTCCCACCCCCCGGAGCGTGCTGCTGGCCCCGGTCTCAGGCACCTGTACTTAGCTGACAGGCGCTGTGTGAGTGAGGCAGGAGAGATTTCTGTCTTGCTCCGTACACAGCGCCTGTCAGCTGAGTACAGGTGCTTGAGACTGGGGCCAGCAGCACGCTCCAGGGGGTGGGGGTGAGCAACGATACGCTACGAACGATAATCATCCCGTGGAATAGAGTGCAACGATCAGCCGACATCGTTCATGTCGGCTGATCGTTGCAGTCGCTTGTTTTTCAACATGTTGAAAAACAAGCGACTGATACAGCCGTCGCTCCGTTGAATAGGAGCATCGGCAGCAGACGCTGCTGTATCCTATGGACTGCCCGGGCGATCAGTGATCCTCCGAGCGATCCTTTGACTCACAGTGTATTGTCAGGCAGTTGTTCCAAGTTGGAGAGTCCTGTATATAGCTTCTGCATACATGCTGGGGGAATATTTCTACTTAACACAACAACACCAAGTCTACTGACCATGTGTTGTCCATGCTCATCCTCTACTGGAATCCCTCACATTGCAGAGCAGTACTTGGCATAGGAACCCTCCTGACTCCAGCAGATGCATCAGCTTGACAGTGGTTTTTTATGCTTGTGTGTCCTCAAATGTGCTGCATCGATCTCTCCTTAGCTTGTGTTCACATGTACCACATTTGCTGCAGATTTCACACTACCAGTCCTGCAGTGAAATCCGCTGCTATATGTGGTACAGTTATGCCCTATGGCTCTCCATTCTCGCAGCAGATTAATGTAGCCACAGCCTACTTAACTAAATATCTGCTAGGCCTTTCAACAAGATAATACATAACCTGCTCATGCTCCCAGCTGCTTCTCTGGCTCCCAGGGACAGCGCACGATGGGCTGAGCGGGATGCCAGTGACCTGGGAGCCGGAGAAGCAGACGGGAGCATGGGCAGGTAATGCATTAGCCCAACATATGATTAGTTATGTTGGATGTGGCTACATTAATCTGCTGCGAGAACGCAGAGCCATAGAGCATAACTGTACCTCATATCACAGAGGATTTTGCTGGGAGACTCCCAGCATGAAATGCGCTGCGAATACAGTACGTGTGAACACAATCTTAGGAATGTTCGCAACAGAAGCAGTCTGTTCTATCATTACAGCAGTTGTCTTTTATCACAGTCTACTCTTATTGTTCTCAGGGACAGAATTTAAAGAAGTCCTACCAAATTTAAAAAAGAGAGTAAAGCAGGGAGTGCAAGAAAATAGTTAGCAGCCTAAGCTCTCCCATCCCTGTGCCTCTGTTGCCTCATTCCAAGGTCCCACTGACCACCGCCAGAAGTAATTTTTGGTTGGAATCTGGATATGTACATGGGTCATGTACCCTTCTTTTCCAGCTGCAAGGTCATTGCCCGCTCAACCTTTCAGTAGCTGGGTGGTGTCCTGCCCAAGTCACTAAGAAAGCTAAGAAAGCTGCAGGTAATTGGTAACTGTCAGCTGGACATGGGAGCGGTGCTACGGGGCACGAGGATAGATAAGTCTAGTTTGTTTATTATTTTCCCGCACCCCCCTGGCTTCCTGCATACTGTACATATTGTTATACCAATTCAAATTACACTAAGAGGAAAGAAATTAATTGTATCACAATTACAAGTAAATGATTAGGTTTGTTGTACTATAATCTTTATTTATTGCATTAGAACATACCATGTTCAAATAGATCTAATGAAATATTATTAGCAGATTAATACTGAGAATACATTGGTTAAACGTGGCTTAAGAGACAGGATTTGTGTTTCACTCTTGTATTGTAGTTGGCACCTGCATTGACAAATAAAAAATCCCTGCTGTTTTTAAAACAGAAAGAACCAAGAATTTATGAAAATTGCATTGGCACATTGTGTAAAAATACTACATAGCTTCCATTATCACAGCATGAGAGCACCAGTAATTTTGCAAATTGACAATACATAGATAAATAGGCTGTTTGAGACTAGAGACAATACTATTATTCTTGCATGAAGTGAATGCATATAGAAAGAAATCTGGAGGGCTTTCTTTGTTATTAAGATTGTTTTATCATGAATCTCTAAAGCTTTTATTTAAACATTAGTGCATTAGATGTCTTTCACCACTGTTTGCAATGATGTCAATCTACATTGAGAAACTAAATTAAAGTTAAATAACATATTGCTTCTCTCTGTCTTGGTTGAGTAGTATGATAATAAAAAAATATGACAAACACAGGAGGAAATAGCGGTGCACAAAGAAATGCCAATTACAATAATACAGGGATGGTTAAAGGGGTTATCCAGCGCTACAAAAACATGGCCAATTTTTCCCTACTGTTGTCTCCAGTTCAGGTGTGGTTGGCAATTAAGCTCCATTTACTTCAATGGAACTGAGTTTCAAAACCCCACCCAATCTGGAGACAACAGTAGGGGGAAAGTGGCCATGTTTTTGTAGCGCTGGATAACCCCTTTAACTTTTCACAGTCTAAGCTGGCCAGTGGTTGGCTAAACAAAATGTCAAAGATACTGCCAGCAGCTGGGCCACTTGCCCAGCTCCCAGCTCTACTGGAGTGCAAGGCCAGACTAATGACGGTGTCCTTAGTGATGAGCAGGGCCATTTGCTAGGGGCGCGCCAATGGCATCCCTAGCAGCAGGCCTGCTGCTATAGTGCTGTGGCGCTTTACTCTATGTAGCCATAGTGGGGGTTTCACCGCCCCGGCCGATTGGTATAAGGTGTATTTTATTTAGTTAATATGACTGACTGCTGACACACCAGTCAGCTGTCATCAAGTGGGCCAGGCTTGGATCTCAGCCCCAATCACTTCTTGGGCTGGGACTCTGGGTTCCATAAGTACCTTCCCTTGTCTCATGTTCCTTGTGTCAGGATTGTGCAGCAACTATTCACAAAAGGGCCATAAGCCCAAAACTCATCAGAGCTAATTCCCACTAGTAAAATATAACTTTTATTGGCTCATGTTAAAAGTAAAAAACATTAGTGTGATTTAAAATATACGCACTCCTAATGCCCAAATAACATCTCATCCCAGTAAGGGAATAGTACCCCAATGGCTTAGTAGCTGCAGACTACCCGCCAGTAGTTTCAATATTTGTCTTTTTTAGTAATTTATGGACAAAGAGGTGCTATTTAAAATACACAGCCCATAGCCCCTCAACTAGTTTCACCCGCTCTCGGGCATCATCAGGAGGTGGTCTTATGACAATGCGCGGCCCCTTCTCAATCATATTTATATGTTTCATCTATGACCTCATGACCCAATTAGTCCAATTAGCCTATCACGTTTTCGTGTAGACATGAATGGTGGGCGTTTCTTCACATCTGGCCAATAACAGATAAACACGTCAGACGCCAGAGTCTGTCATAGTACTATCACAACAATCGCCATCTTGTTGGCTCCGCCCATCATCACATCATACATTGCTGTCATCAATCACTCACCAGTTACATCATCCGGGTGCATCCCATGTACATCACTTAGGATCACATGATCGTCTGTATCAGCTGACTATTACACCGACCAACATCATTCCCCCGTCACCTGACTTACTCACATGATCGGGTCAGGAGTCCTTCTCATTCTAGCCTGCTTGCGCATGCACACTAGTAGCAGCATCCCGTATTTATGATAATATATCACATTATTTCTATGGAATCACGTCTTAAATCATTTATTTATATATAACAATGCTTGACTTATACAGACATGTGTTCAGGAGTATATCTTAACTTCATGTTAAGTCTAATATCTAATTTTCAGAATTTTCAAACGTGCACACATGGAGCAGAGGTTTACTTTTTTCACTAGTCACATTTTGTTCTGGGGGAGGTTTATTCACGATATTCTTATTTTTTGGGATGGGGACAAAGACACCTTTGAGAGTTTTGTACAGATTTTGAACAATAATGACATGACATGAATTTCATGATCACGAGATTAGTTTTCTTGACCTGACCATCAGGATTGATTTAAATCTGAACATACAAATGGATATATTCAGGAAAAGTACATCACCAAATACCTTTTTACACTGGCAGAGCTGGCATCCAGAACCACTGAGGAGGGGGATTCCCGTAGGGCAATTTCTACGAGCAAAAAGAAATTGCTCTGAATCATCCTTATTTCAAAAAGAATGTGAGAACCTCTCACAACAATTTAGGGAGAGAGGTTATCCTCGGAAGCCTATTAGGAGAGCATTTCAGGGAGCCTTTAATGAAGATAGAGTCACTCCCCTTGAAGATGAACCACAGATGAGACAAACAAAGGAAGATAAAAAAATCTGATTTATTGGAACTTTCGATGCGAATGCATCCTCTATTATGGCAATATTGCGTAAACACTGGAAGATTTTACTGGGTGATCAAGATCTAAAACAGGTGGTAGGACCCAGACCGAGCGTGACTTACAGGAGAGGGCGTAATTTACGGAATATTTTAGTCCATAGCCATTATGCAGAGGAGAAAACGACATCCTGGCTGAGATCGAGTATAGTAGGCTCCCAACCCTGTGGGAGGTGTCAATTTTGTAGGTTTATACCAACCACTAAGACTTTTCAGAACCCTTATGATCCAAAGATCTATGAAATTAGGCAGTTTATATACTGCAGGTCCAGAGGGATTATCTACATTGCCAAATGTGAATGTCCAAAAATTTATGTGGGCAAGACCTCACAAGAGTTTCGGAGACGTATCTCCAAACATCTCAGTACGATTAGAAATGAAGAAGATACACCTATTTCCAGACATGTGAGAACATATCATGGAGGCAAATGTGAAGCGATACAATTTATAGGCATCTCCCAACCAAAGTTGGGACCAAGAAAAGGCTGCCTTGATAAATTGTTATTACGTGAAGAGGCGAAGTGGATACATAGACTCTCAAGTATGAGTCCACAGGGACTCAATGAGGGTTTTTCTTTTTTGGCTTTTTTGTAAATTATATAAGTAGTGTATCTTTGTGCCCCCGAGCAAATGTTCATTAACAACATACAAAATGACCCTTATTTCACTCACTATTTTAACAAATATTAAGATTAGTCACCAACAGGACCTTTGATGTATATATGGTCCTGTGTAATCATTAATAAGCATATTATTTACTATAGGCATGTGTGTAAAGGAATATAGTATATATATGATCTTATTTTGGGAATAATATGAGAATCTGATATTAATATGGGCTGGCAGTATTAGTAGTAGATGATTCTGGTGCAGTCATCAGTATGGATACATGTTGCGTTTAAGTTACAATCTAAATATATGCAATGATGTCCTATTATTGGTATACTTACCGATCTCCGTTGGTCTGCTGCAGTCTTGTCTGCCCCGTGGTGTGGAGGAGGGGGGGTAGTGACCTCTGCTCCATGTGTGCACGTTTGAAAATTCTGAAAATTAGATATTAGACTTAACATGAAGTTAAGATATACTCCTGAACACATGTCTGTATAAGTCAAGCATTGTTATATATAAATAAATGATTTAAGACGTGATTCCATAGAAATAATGTGATATATTATCATAGATACGGGATGCTGCTACTAGTGTGCATGCGCAAGCAGGCTAGAATGAGAAGGACTCCTGACCTGATCATGTGACTAAGTCAGGTGATGGGGGAATGACGTTGGTCGGTGTAATAGTCAGCTGATCCAGACGATCATGTGATCCTGAGTGACGTACATGGGATGCACCCGGATGATGTAACTGGTGAGTGATTGATGACAGCAACGTATGATGTGATGATGGGCGGAGCCAACAAGATGGCGATTGTTGTGATAGTACTATGATAGACTCTGGCGTCTGACGTGTTTATCTGTTATTGGCCAGATGTGAAGAAACTCCCACCATTCATGTCTACACGAAAACGTGATAGGCTAATTGGACTAATTGGGTCATGAGGTCATAGATGAAACATATAAATATGATTGAGAAGGGGCCGCGCATTGTCATAAGCCCACCTCCTGATGACGCTCGAGAGCGGGTGAAACTAGTTGAGGGGCTATGCGCTGTGTATTTTAAATAGCACTTCTTTGTCCATAAATTACTAAAAAAGACAAATATTGAATCTACTGGCGGGTAGTCTGCAGCTACTAAGCCATAGGGGTACTATCCCCTTACTGGGATGAGATGTTATTTGGGCATTAGGAGTGCGTATATTTTAAATCGCACTAATGTTTTTTACTTTTAACATGAGCCAATAAAAGTTATATTTTACTAGTGGGAATTAGCTTTGATGAGTTTTGCGCTTATGGCCCTTTTGTGAATAGTTGCTATATATCAATCAGAGCATATTCCTTTTAGGCACATTTAGGGTTGTTTTCTGAGGATTGTGCAGTAACCTGGTGTGAACGGAGCCTGGTTTTTGCTTTTAGGTGACACACCCAATTGCTTCTCAGCATCGGGCAATGCAGGAGTTAATCAGAACTCTGCAAGGACCTGATTACCGCAGCTGAGAGGACCATTTTGACTGACTTATTCATCTGCCTGTCTGGAGCCTGGGAGATCAGAGTGCCGATCCAGTGAGGATCCGGACTGCGCTCTTGGTCAGCATAAAACTAAGCTGAGGCAGTGTCTTAGCACTGGCTATTAGGTTAATACCCTGGTCCCAGCTCTCCCCTGTCTATTCCTGCGTTTCCCGTCCTAACTCCCCTGGTTTGTTTTTCTGTTACCTGACCTCTGGCTTTGACTTTAGACTATCCGTCTGATACTTGTTTTTGTACTGCGCTGCCCATCTGGTTTTGACCCTTGCTAGTTTACTATCCAATATTGTGTCTGTCTGTCTATCTCGTTCTGTGTGCATGTACCCAGTGTAGGGAACGTCATGGTGGTTGTCCACGACTGCCCAGGGTCGTGTGAGGCAAGTAGGTAGGGACAGTTTGTGGGTTCAGTTTCAGGGTTCACCTTGGTGTCTTGTCCCTACCTGCCCCGTCCTGACAGAATAGCCAGCCTGTCCGCTTTTGGGTCATGCACGCCATGAATGTTATGACTGACATTGTGGATCAAATGCAGCGGCTTTATGCTATGGTGCAAGAGCTTGCTGAAAGGGTCCAGGAACAGGAGAAGCCCCCCCGACAGCTTACTATGACCCCCACACCAGAAGAACCTATGCAGGTAGACTCCACAGACGCCAAGGTCAGACGTGCAAACCGACTTCCGAACAACCTGTGTCTGTACTGTGGAAAGGCAGGACACCGAGTACGGCAATGTCCTTCCAAGCCGGGACCACCGCCGAAAAACTTCAGTGCCTGAGAGACTATCGAAGGGGTCCCTCAGGCGCACAGGTAACCTTCGCCCTAAAGAATAAACTGTTACTCCCCATTTCACTGGTGTTAGGGGAGAGATGTATTTCCGGGTATTCCCAGATCGATTCCGGATCATCAGCTAATTTAATTAATCCTCTGTTTTGGTCAGGTTTGGAAGCATGTCCCCTTCGGCTCAGATGTCCAGTGAACGTCACTGGAGCAGACTCTGCACCCTTTGCTCAAGAGAATGTGCAATACATTACCCCCCATCTTGAAGTAAAGGTGGGGTCGGTACATACGGAGTCCCTGGACTTTCTTGTTTTGAATAATCTGTCATCTGATGTTATCCTGGGGTATTACTCTACAAAAGTTACTAAGTTAAAGGGGTATTTCCCTCAAGAGCTAAAAAAAAATTAAATAAAATGCTCCCAAACCTAGCTGGTCTTACTCACCAATTCCCCCTGAGTATTTTGAGCCGTTCCATGCCTTTTAGTTGCTGCCGTTCCATAGTTACAAGTTTAATATCCAATATGATGCTGGCCAGAAAACTACATCTCCCATCATGCAATGCTTATGTCTGATTGGTCCATGATGTAGCAGAGCTGATATCTACAAGATATAGCAGAGTTAAGGTGAGGTAGTGACATAGCAGGCTTGAGGCAGCGACGTAGCAGAGTTGAGGCAGTGACACAGCAGAGTTGAGGTAGTGACATAGCAGAGTTGAGGCAGTGACATTGACGCGGGTGAGCACGGGGGGCGTAGCGCCCATGGGTGAGCATGAGGGTGTGTGTGCCGCAGGTAAGCAGGGTGTGTGTGTGGATACCACGGGTGAGCATGTGGTTGGGTGAGTGGGGAGGCGGGTACCGCGGGTAAGCACAGGGGGGCTTGGTGCCGTGGGTGAGCACTTGGGGAGCTTGTTGCCGTGGGTGAGTTGAGGTAGCAACATAGCAGAGTTGAGGAGGTGACATTGCTATGTCACTAACTCAACTCTGCTATGTCACTACCTCAACTCAACTGTACCACTACCTCAACTCTGCTATGCCATTGCAGGTAGGGACATGCAGTGGGTGAGCGGGGGGTTTGCTGCAGGTGAGCAAGGGCAAGGGTGCCGTGGGTGAGCACGGGGGGGTGGTCTGGTGTAGGGGTGCCTCGGGTAAAACGGGCGGGGTTGCCATGAGTGAGACGGGGGAGGTTGCCACGGGTGAGCACGGGCAGGGGTGCAGCAGATGAAAGCGGGGGGAGGGAGAGTGTGGGTGTCGCCGATGAGAACGGGGTTGGGGTGCTGTGGGTGAGCAGGGGGGTGCCACAGTTGAGCGCGGGGGGCTGCTTGGTGCCACGAGTAATTAGGTTTTTTTTTGCCGCGTCTGAGCAGGGGGGGGGCTTGGTGCCTCGTGTGATCACGGGGGTGGGGCTGTCTGGTGCCGTGGGTAAGCACAGGGGGCTGCTTGGTGCGCGGGTCAGCACGGGGGGGTGGTGGTTTGAGCGCCGTGGGCGCGGGTGAGCACAGGGGAGGGGGTAAGGGGGCATGGGTGAGTGTGGGGGCGGGCACACAGTGTTGGAAGGGAGACAGTGATCATCAGCAGCTGTCACTGTCTCAGTGTCCTCCCTCACTTCAGTGGGCAGGGTTAGATTCACTAACCCAGACCGTTGAAGAGACGGAGGACACGTGATACCGACATGGAGGTTGGGGGCCAGGAACAGGGAGCGGTGTCAGAGTGGACTGAGATTTGATGATTCTATGCGTTTAGTCAAGGTGAATGCATCTAGCTAACAGCAAAACTGTGCAGAATCCATAATAAATTGATATTGGAAAGATGTCAAGCTATGGGTGGGTAACGTAATAATGCAAAAATAATTTTGGGGGGAAATACCCCTTTAACTTACAATAAAAGGTGAAACCAATATAAAGATGACACAGGATCCACATTCACAATATATTGCACAGTGACCTTTGCACAGGTCACAGAGCTCTCCTATAAAGTGAACTGTCAGCTCCAGACTGCAGTTGCTCTGGTCCATGTGGCTGCTATAATGCATATCCCTAATTTGTGTTATAAGGATCTAAGGCAAAATGGCTCTCCTCATAATCGTGTAGAGAAAAGAGAAAACAAAAATCTAACATCAGAAAATAAAAACAGGAAAGAGAAGAGGCTATGTGTAAAAACACATAAAGATGATACATTGCTTTTAATGTCTAGTTGTGGCCAATAGTGATACCCATATGTTAGTCTTAATTAAAGCCCGCCCTATTTTCCACGGCCAGATTTACTAAGAGGCGTATGCCTCCTAGTAAAACTGACTGGCCCTGCGCCTGATGCAGGTATTGTGCAACAAATTTACACCTGCTCGGGAGCAGGAGTAGATTTGTATTATGATTTACACCTGGTGAGGGAGTAGGCCATGCCTGCTCTCAGCCTTGCCATGCCCATCAGTGGTTATGGCTGGCATACGCCAGGGAAAAGGCAAGAATCTGCGTGTTCTTCTTGGTGTATGCCAGGGGCCCATCATTGATAAATCTCCCCCATAGTTCAAACAGAAAACATTGCAGCACACTTAGAACATAAAATCCATACTTTATTTTTAAACCATGGAGAAAATCTTGTTCACATAAGAACACTCACGACCTTCATGTGCAGGATATTGCATATATCCACAGCAGCATCGTTGTATACAGTGACTGAGCTACTATTTTACATGAATATTATTGCTGTGCAGTATTCGTGGACATGAGTGATAATTAAATCATTACATATAAAACATTATTTTAAAGATGTATTTCAGGGTTTTTTTTTTTTTTTTTTTTTATTTTTTTTTTTTTTATCGAAATGTGCTCAGTTACAAAAATCTATACTTACTCACTCCCCATAGTGCTGCAAAGCACTTTCTTGCTTTGGTGTTGGCACAAGAAATTTCTTGCTCAGCCAATGATCACATCAGTGTCTTACTTCAGTCACCTACTGACTGAGCTGGAAGGTCCTTGTAATTAAATCAAAACAAGGAAGTGTTTTGTAGCATAGACCCAACCCTGTGGCAGGAGAGGCAAGGGTGTGAGGAAGGTAAGTACAGGGTTTTTTTCTTTTTACCTTCCCTGAGAGTTCTGCAAAATTCTCCTTTTAATACTGTCCTTTTCATAAAGGAAAAACATTAAAAGATTTAGGGGGAGATTTATCAAACATGGTGTAAAGTGATACTGGCTGAGTTGCCTCTAGCAACCAATCAGATTCCACTTTTAATTCCTCACAGATTCTTTGGAAAATGAAAGGTGGAATCTGATTGGTTACTAGGGGCAACTAAGACAATTCTACTTTACACCACTTTGATAAATCTCCTCCTTGGTATCTTGTGACCTATCAGGTAGTGGGATGTATTAAGCATCTTGTCAGTTCTGGAAATTGATGTGTTGAAGGGCAGGACTGGGAATACAATTCAGCCCAGGCATTGGAGGGCACAGAGGCCCACTTGCTGTCTGGTTTATGTTAAACATGTTTAATTTTTTGTGTTTTTATACTATTTTAAAGGGGTGTTTCTGTTAAAATAGACAGAAGAGCAGGGCCAGCCTTAGGGTAGATGGCGCGCTGTGCATAATTTGCTGCAGCCCCCAAATAATATAGACCCCCCTTTTGTGCAGCCCCTATATATTATCAGGCTCCCCCTTCTCTGCAGCCCTTATAGTTTGTTACCCTCCCTGAAGCCCCCATATAGTATTACCCCTCCCCTTGCTGCCCCCTTATAGAATTAATCTCTCCCCATGCAGCCCCCCTATACCGTAGTATCAGACCCTCCTTGCAGCTCCGATATAGTATCATTTCCTTTAAGGTCCCCTGAAGCCCCCATATAGTATCCATTTACCCCACAACCACCATTTAGCATCATCCCCCTATTCTCACCTGCTTTTGTTGTTGTTGACTGATAGACCTTTTAATTGGCAAGGAAGAGCTAGCAGGACCCCTGCACCTAAGATTCCTGTTCACTGCTAAGCTCTGACTGTAGTCCTGTTAAGCATCACCTCTTCTTTAAGCCCCCCTCCCCCTTTGCATTAAGCCCTTGGGTTTTGAAATAAGGGCCGTATTAGACAGCCTGATGCCTACTGTAAGCGAGTGCCGATCTGATAAATTGGCGCTCGCTTACTGGGTTTATTACGCGACTCGATAATCATTTATCTAAGGCTGCATGGTTAAGGGCTGCATTGTTAGCAATATCTGTGCAGCCCTTAACCTTAAACTGTACATTACCTCTCATCGGTCCCCCGTGTGGTAGCTTCAGAACGGTCAGTCAATTACTGGCCACAACCGTCATGGCCAGTTATTGGCTGAGCGGCCTGTCATTTCAAAGACCCACTTTGACGCTACAGAGGCAACTCCGAGAAGCAAAAACAAGAACACCGGAGAGAGGTAATGTTTATATTTTTTTTTATATATAGTCATCAGCCATCAGAACCAAAAACCCATTCAGCTGATGACTATCATCATTGGCTGATTATTGTCTCTATTACATAGAGTGATAATCGGCCTGATTTGGCCTATTATCGCTTTGTGTAATAGAGCCTTAAGTTACTTATATGATTGTCACCCCTGGTGATGGAGGCTCTGGCTTCTGGTTACAACACTCTGGTTACAACACTGTCTATTCTCTATTCATGCATCCAGTATACCCTGTTGATAAAGGTCTTGTTTTGAGCGAAACATCCAGCAGTAATATGGTACTAAATATGATACTAAAAACATGCTTTGAGCACTATGCTACCCGTGTTGATAACTGTTAAAAACTTTAAATGCAAAAATACCCCCCCCCCCACAAATTATGGCAATCTAATGTGTAAGTGACAGGATCAGCTCCTGTCACTTACCAATTAGGACCCCACTATTATTTTCCCTGACTGTTAGAGGAGCTATACTGCGTTCCCCTCAGCGATCTTTTTATAAAGCGCTGGTAATACTGATCAATGCTATGCTATGCTAGGCTATGGGGGTTGCTCTGTAGGGCCTAGGAATGCCCCCAGTGCCTTTAACTAACTGATTTGCATATTTTCTCAGAATAAAACTTCTCCAAAATGGCGGGACCTAGAGAAAAAAGAAGACTGGCACCACAAAGACAAGGTGGGCAGCAGCAGGGGGATTTCATAAACCCGCTAATAGCTCCCCTTTAAGGTTTGTTTTGGACAACCCTGAATTTTATGCCAAAAATTTTAGAACCTGTCGATCCAAGCTTTTAAAACATTGTTTCTTCTTTATTGGTAATGTTGGTCTTGGTATACTGAATTTAGTCAGTAACAGTATGATGGTGATACGTAATGTGATAATATTCCTACTTATATACTGGTATTACTCTACTTATCCTACTTATATACTATTATCTTGGTATACTGGATTTAGTAAGCAACAGCCCGCCGGCCGCCGCCCCTTCCCCGACCGCTGCCCCCTCCCCGACCGCTGCCCCCTCCCCGACCGCTACGCTAGGGGGGCCCGCACGGCCCCCCTTGCCACCTGGGGGGGGGGGTTGTGCCGCTTCGGTCCGGTGAGCTTCCGGCACACGCTGCCTCTATCACTGGCCGGAAGCTCACAGCTGCAGCCCTGCGGTCCTTCTCTCCTGCTCGGCAGCGGCGCACGTGACATCATCGCGCCGAGCAGGAGAGAAGATCCTGGACCGCGGGGCTGCAGATGTGAGCTTCCGGCCAGTGATAGAGGCAGCGTGTGCCGGAAGCTCACCGGACCAAAGCTGCATGGGAAGGGGGGACCTGCCAAGCCTGCCTCACCTGCCTCTGCTCCCCCGGCCGCTTCCTCTTCCCCCAGCCTCTCCTCCTGTACCCCCCCTTCCAGCCTCTCCTCCTGTACCCCCCTCCAGCCTCTCCTCCTGTACCCCCCCTCCAGCCTCTCCTCCTGTACACCCCCTCCAGCCTCTCCTCCTGTACCCCCCCTCCAGCCTCTCCTCCTGTACCCCCCCTCCTGTACCCCCTCCAGCCTCTCCTCCTGTACCCCCCCCCTCCAGCCTCTCCTCCTGTACCCCCCCTCCAGCCTCTCCTCCTGTACCCCCCCTCCAGCCTCTCCTCTTGTACCTCTCCTCCTGTACCCCCCCTCCAGCCTCTACTCCTGTACCCCCCCTCCAGCTTCTCCTCCTGTACCCCCCTCCAGCCTCTCCTCCTGTACCCCCCCTCCAGCCTCTCCTCCTGTACCCCCCACCTGTACCCCCTCCAGCCTCTCCTCTTGTACCCCCCTGCCTCTCCTCCTGCACCCCCAGCCTCTCCTCCTGCACCCCACAGCCTCTCCTCCTGCACACCACAGCCTCTCCTCCTGTACCCCTCAGCCTCTCCTCCTGTACCCCTCAGCCTCACCCCCTGCACCCCACAGCCTCTCCCCCAGCCTCTCCTCCTCTACCCCCCTCCAGCCTCTCCTCCTGTACCCCCCCCCTCCAGCCTCTCCTCCTGTACCCCCCCTCCAGCCTCTCCTCCTGTACCCCCCATCCAGCCTCTCCTCCTGTACCCCCCCTCCAGCCTCTCCTCCTGTACCCCCTCTCCAGCCTCTCCTCTTGTACCTCTCCTCCTGTACCCCCCCTCCAGCCTCTCCTCCTGTACCCCCCTCCTGTACCCCCTCCAGCCTCTCCTCTTGTACCCCCCTGCCTCTCCTCCTGCACCCCCAGCCTCTCCTCCTGTACCTCCTCTAGCCTCTCCTCCTGCACCCCACAGCCTCTCCTCCTGCACACCACAGCCTCTCCTCCTGTACCCCTCAGCCTCTCCTCCTGTACCCCTCAGCCTCACCCCCTGCACCCCACAGCCTCTCCCCCAGCCTCTCCTCCTCTACCCCCCCTCCAGCCTCTCCTCCTGCACCCCCCTTCCAGCCTCTCCTCCTGTACCCCCTTCCAGCCTCTCCTCTTGTACCCCCCCTCCTGTACCCCCTCCAGCCTCTCCTCTTGTACCCCCCCAGCCTCTCCTCTTGTACCCCCCCGCCTCTCCTCCTGCACCCCCCCGCCTCTCCTCCTGCACCCCACAGCCTCTCCTCCTGCACCCCCAGCCTCTCCTCCTGCACCCCCCTTCCAGCCTCTCCTCCTGTACCCCCTTCCAGCCTCTCCTCCTGTACCCCCTTCCAGCCTCTCCTCCTGTACCCCCCTCCTGTACCCCCCCTCCAGCCTCTCCTCCTGTACCCCCCCTCCAGCCTCTCCTCCTGTACCCCCCTCCAGCCTCTCCTCCTGTACCCCCCCTCCAGCCTCTCCTCCTGTACCCCACCTCCAGCCTCTCCTCTTGTACCCCCCCTCCAGCCTCTCCTCTTGTACCCCCCCTCCAGCCTCTCTTCCTGTACCCCCCCTCCAGCTTCTCTTCCTGTACCCCCCCTCCTGTACCCCCTCCAGCCTCTCCTCTTGTACCCCCCTGCCTCTCCTCCTGCACCCCCAGCCTCTCCTACTGTACCTCCTCTAGCCTCTCCTCCTGCACCCCACAGCCTCTCCTCCTGCACACCACAGCCTCTCCTCCTGTACCCCTCAGCCTCTCCTCCTGTACCCCTCAGCCTCACCCCCTACACCCCACAGCCTCTCCCCCAGCCTCTCCTCCTCTACCCCCCCTCCAGCCTCTCCTCCTGCACCCCCCTTCCAGCCTCTCCTCCTGTACCCCCTTCCAGCCTCTCCTCCTGTACCCCCCCTCCTGTACCCCCTCCAGCCTCTCCTCCTGTACCCCCTCCAGCCTCTCCTCTTGTACCCCCCCCAGCCTCTCCTCCTGCACCCCCAGCCTCTCCTCCTAGACCCCCCTTCCAGCCTCTCCTCCTGTACCCCCTTCCAGCCTCTCCTCCTGTACCCCCTTCCAGCCTCTCCTCCTGTACCCCCTTCCAGCCTCTCCTCCTGTACCCCCCTCCTGTACCCCCCTCCAGCCTCTCCTCCTGTACCCCCCCTCCAGCCTCTCCTCCTGTACCCCCCCTCCAGCCTCTCCTCCTGTACCCCCCCCTCCAGCCTCTCCTCCTGTACCCCACCTCCAGCCTCTCCTCTTGTACCCCCCCTCCAGCCTCTCCTCTTGTACCCCCCCTCCAGCCTCTCCTCTTGTACCCCCCCTCCAGCCTCTCCTCCTGTACCCCCCCTCCAGCCTCTCCTCCTGTACCCCCCCTCCTGTACCCCCTCCAGCCTCTCCTCCTGCACCCCCAGCCTTTCCTCCTGCACCCCCAGCCTCTCCTCCTGTACCTCCTCTAGCCTCTCCTCCTGCACCCCACAGCCTCTCCTCCTGCACACCACAGCCTCTCCTCCTGTACCCCTCAGCCTCACCCCCTGCACCCCACAGCCTCTCCCACAGCCTATCCTCCTCTACCCCCCCTCCAGCCTCTCCTCCTGCACCCCCCTTCCAGCCTTTTCTCCTGTACCCCCTTCCAGCCTCTCCTCCTGTATCCCCTTCCAGCCTCTCCTCCTGTACCCCCTCCAGCCTCTCCTCCTGTACCCCCTCCAGCCTCTCCTCTTGTCCCCCCCCCCCCGCCTCTCCTCCTGCACCCCACAGCCTCTCCTCCTGCAACCCCCAGCCTCTCCTCCTGCACCCCCCAGCCTCTCCCCCAGCCTCTCCTCCTGCACCCCCCAGCCTCTCCTCCTGCACCCCACAGCCTCTCCCCCAGCCTCTTCTCCTGCACCCCCCAGCCTCTCCTCCTGCACCCCACAGCCTCTCCCACAGCCTCTTCTCCTGCACCCCCCAGCCTCTCCCCCAGCCTCTTCTCCTGCACCCCCAGCCTCTCCTCCAGCCTCTCCTCCTGCACCCCACAGCCTCTCCTCCTGCACCCCACAGCCTCTCCTCCTGCACCCCACAACCTCTCCCCCTAGCCTACCCTCCTGCACCCCCAGCCTCTCCCCCAGCCTTTCCGTCAGCACCCCCCAGCCTCTCTGTCAGCACCCCCCAGCCTCTCTGTCAGCACCCCCCAGCCTCTCCTCCTGCACCCCCTAGCCTCTCCACCAGCACCCCCAGCTGCTCTCCCTGTCCCCCAGCTGCTCCTCCTGCCCCCCATCTTCTCCCCCTGCCCCATCTGCTCCTCCGCCTGTCCCCCATCTTCTCCCCCTGCCACCCCAGCTGCCCAATCTTCTCCCTGCCACCCTAGCTGCCCCCTATCTGCTCCCACTGCCTGCCACCCCAGCTGCTCCTCCTGCCCCCCATCTACTCCCCCTGCCACCCCAGCTGCTGCTCCCGAGCTGATCCCTCTGCCCCACATTCCTCCCTCTGCCCCCCCAGCTGCTCCCCCTGCCCCTCTCACCCCAGCTGCTCCCCCTGCCCCCATCTACTACCCCTGCCCCTCTCACCCCAGCTGCTCCCCCTGCCCCCCATCTGCTCCTCCTCCTGCCCCCATCTACTCCCCCTGCCCCCAGCTGCTCCCTCTGCCTCCCCAGATTCTCCCCCTGCCACCCCTAGCTGCTCCCCCTCCCCGTCACCCCAGCTGCTCTCCTTCCCCCTGTCACCCCAGCGGCTTCCCCTGCCACCCCCAGCTGCCTCCCTTCCCCAGTCACCCCCAGCTGCCTGCTTGCAGACTAGTTGTGGTCGGAGAAGTCTTCTTGATTGCTGCGCCAGATGGAGAAGAAAGCAAGAAGCGACGGCAATCGGAGAAGACGTCACCTGTGAGTCATTAGTAACTGCACTGTAATCACTTCTATAGTGTGCAGAGCCTGTGTACCATTGGGGTCTAAATGGGTCAGTGTATTGTTTGCGGTAGTGTACTGACACAGCCCCGCGGTCACTACAGTACACTAGCGCAAACTTTTAAACTAGGACCCAACTACAACAGCCGCAGGCACTACAACTCCCAGCATATGCTGAGGGCTGCAGACTGTCAGTAAATGCTGGGAGTTGTAGTGCCTGCAGCTGTTGTAGTTGGGTCCTAGGTGCATTATACACTGGATGCTTTGTAGCATATAAGAATACATAGATCTGTGGGGGCTCAGTGCAGGGACGTGACCCCAGAACAGCACTAATAGGGGATAGTGGTAGATGTTTTGTTCTATCCCCTATTAGTGATGTTCTGGGGTCACGTCCCTGCACTGAGCCCCCATAGATCTTTGTATTCTTATATGCCACAAAGCATTCAGTGTATAGGACCCAACTACAACAGCTGCAGGCACTACAACTCCCAGCATGTACTGACAGTCTGCAGCCCTCAGAGTATGCTGGGAGTTGTAGTACAGTGTAGACAGATGTATTGCTGGACCTTCAGGGCTAATGGTTGTCACCCACAGATTACAGCCACCAGGAGCCTCTGCACACAGTGATTTATTACAGGGTTGTCCTCTCAGAGACTACAACTCCCAGCATACCCTGAGAGCTGTATAAATGTAGGGATTTGTCACAAATACAGATGAATTCAGGAAAGGAGCGGGTCAGCATGTCGTGTCTCACTGGTTCTATATTGGTGGTCCCCAGGTCCCCCAGTCCAACACTGGACAGAAGGGGCCCCCAAACTAAGACGTCCCCGGCCTCCTTCCTTCCTCCATCACATTTGTTTGATGAGAACAGCGGGCAACAAGCAGAGCGACACCCAAGTGCCAGGGTATATACCATGCATGTACAGTAATGGGGGGGGGGGGGGGGGGGCGGGCGCCTCAGCGTGCAAAGTGCCTAGGGCAGCATAAACTCTAAATACAGGCCTGGCTGCCGGCACTTCATACCAGCAGCCTATGGGAGGCCGGGCCGTGACCTCTCCGGCAGGCGTGATCATGTGACGTCATCACGCCTGCCGGAAGTCCCGTCCCTGCGGCTCGCAAGATGGAGCCCGAAGAGGAGGAAGAGCTGCTGCCTGCACAGCGCGGATTAGGTGAGTAGGATGTTTGTTTTTTTTAGGGGCACCTCTGGGGGCATTATTAGTTCATGTGGGGCACCTCTGGGGGCATTATTAGTATATGGGGGCACCTCTGGGGGCATTATTAGTATATGGGGGCACCTCTGGGGGCATTATTAGTATATGGGGGCACCTCTAGGGGCATTATTAGTATATGGGGGCACCTCTGGGGGCATTATTAGTATATGGGGGCACCTCTGGGGGCATTATTAGTGTATGGGGGCATTATTAATGTATGGGGGCACCTCTGGGGGCATTATTAGTTCATGGGGGCACCTCTGGGGGCATTATTAGTATATGGGGGCACCTCTGGGGGCATTATTAGTATATGGGGGCACCTCTGGGGGTATTATTAGCTCATGGGGGCACCTCTGGGGGCATTATTATCTCATTGGGGGCACCTCTGGGGGCATTATTAGTGTATGGGGGCACCTCTGGGGGCATTATTAGTGTATGGGGGCACCTCTGGGGGCATTATTAGTGTATGGGGGGCACCTCTGGGGGCATTATTAGTGTATGGGGGCACCTCTGGGGGCATTATTATTGGTGAACATATACAAATCAAACAGCCCCCCAGACCCTCGAAATTCAATAACCCCAAACGGGGCATTGCCTAGTACTCAACAGCATTCTGAATACAGGGGAACCCCTACCCCACTCTTGTATAAGTTTTAGTCTCCATCATAATGAGCCCCGCTGGGCTTGTAGACACGCTATAAATTGTACGTTGCAGGGGTGAATATAATGCACTGCATACAGAGCACAAGAGGCAGCTATACAAGTAAGTGTCTGTATGGTGACATTTAAATTGCACCTTGTTCACATTTAGTTTCTACAATTTTATAACTGTATAACAGAGGTTACATTTTAAGCCACTGGGGAAAATGGGGTATATGAGCCAGTTCTCTAGAATTGATCGGAACCAAATTATACCTCCCAGCAAGGCGTGGGGCGAACACACTATTTTTTTTTTTATTAATGTGGGGGGCCCAGACACTTTGGTTGTATGGGGCCCCGAAATTCCTGATGGCGGCCCTGAGCAACAGTATAATTGCATGGTTGTTACATAACCTATTGGTGCTGTTCTGGGGCCACTTCCACACACTAAGGCCCCACAGAACTATGTATTCCTGCCTTGCGTTCACACAGAGCAAAAGGAGCGGATTACGCAAGGAAATATTTCCGCCTGAAATCAACTGACGCTGAATTCCGAGCAGAATATAAGCAGAATGTAAGCAGAATCCCTGCGTATTCTGCTAGGAAAGTGTTCAGCTCGTAATCAGCTCTTGACAAATTCAGCGCGGAATACTCGAGGAATCCGCGTTGAATCCGCATGCATTCAGCGCTGAAATTCAGCGAGTATTTGGTGAGTAAACTAGACTATACCAGAACATATACTAGAATCCTCCTCCCCCCCCCTTTTCCCCATTTCCGCGCTGATTCAGCGAGTAATTTCCGCTTGTATTACGCTTGTATTCCGCGCTGAATACGCGCGTATTCCGCGCTGAAACAGAAAATCAGAGCCCCATTGATTTGTATAGGCTTCCGCTAGCGGAAGAATGAACATGTTCATTCTTCTGGCGGAAAGCGGATTAGTTCAGTGCGGAAATTCCACTGTGTGAACTGCAGAGCAGAATTTCCATTCAACACAATGGAAATTAGCTCTGCACCTATTTTAAAGGCTGAAATTTCAGCGCTGTTTCAGCGCAGAAATTCAGCTGCTTTTGCTCAGTGGGAACGAGCCCTTACACAAAACATCCAGTGCACATTGCACCTACAATACAACATCTGCCGGCCTTCAGTGCATGCTGGGAGTTGTAGCCATTGGGATATGCTGGGATTTAAAGTCCAAATGAACAGACAACTCCAGTTGTTATTGTTGTTATGGATATGCATATTACAATGTTTTCGTGACTACAATGCATAAAAATAAAATTATTTGAAATATCAGATAACTAATGCCAATACATGGAGAAGAGTAAAACCATTAGGTGGTTTAGAAGCTATTGTTATGGTAGAGCTAATATTTAGTAATCCTAAAGATTAGGACAAAAAGTAGTCTAAAGTATCTATGACACTGCACATCTAACATCGGACACACTGCACATGCAGTGTCCCAGAACATGCAGACTACTACTCCTATTATGGCCATTTCTCTTGCTGTGTCAATGCCTGTTCTGGTAAGTGTTTGCACTGCAACTGCTGCTGGTTTTCCCCTAGTATTCTCTGGTAATATGCATTCTCATGTGTATTCTCATGTATTCCTGTGTATTATTACAGTGTACAGTGGTATGCAAGGCTGTTGATCACGTGACCGTGCCAGTGCCCTGTAACCATGGTTCCTCCAATGGCCGACTAGCTCTGGCCAGGAGCAACCATGTGACCTCCCACTTCCTCCTAACAAGTTAGTCTTCCCCCTGCTTCCAAGCAAGGAGGATGTGTGTCGTCCCTCTCCTGCCTCAGAGGAGTTGGGCTTCTTCTCTGCAGCTCCCACTTCACCACTAGAAGTGTGGATCAGGTGCTCTGCAGTATTCAAGTCTTCGGCTGTATCTGCCTGCTCAAGTGTCCGGAGTCTTCTCTCTCACCTGGGTGTCATTCCGTTATCTCTCCTCATCGAGGATTCACAGCAAGTATTATTCTCCAGCTAATCCACCCAGCAACGCTATTTCTCTCATACTCCTACTCCCATCATCCGGAACGTATTCTCACAGCCTATGCAGCACCACTCCTGCTTTATTTGTCAAAGCCTGCTATATACCCGGTTGCATCCGGACAGAACTGTTGCTACTAGTTACCTCATCTATAATAAAACCGCTGTTACTGAACCCTGGCATTGGTGTCCACTAACTGGTGCCCTGACTAAGTGCAGCGAAGAATCGCATGCCCATCATCACCCGCAGATTCCACAGACCGGCCCTACAGCTGTGCCGCCCTCAGGCCTATACCGTGACAAGTGTAACCCCTGCAGCTGCCCCGGTCATTGCCCGCTCATAACACCAGCATTGCGGAAGTGGCCCCCAGGGGCCAGGGCATCGCACACACATGCTAGAAAAGCAGCCTGGGTTCTGGGAGCATGCAAGAAGTGTGTTAAAAGCTCACACCTCAGTCCTTTTGTTTGGGAAATTCAATAAAAATAGGCACTCAGGTTAATATTTTCTTATTCTTTAAAATGATTATCAAAGCACAGCTACTTTCTTGCAAAAACAGCACCACACCTTTCCCCAGGTTATGTGTAGTATTACAATTCAGCTCCATTCCCTTCAACTTAACTGTGCTGCAAAACTACAATTAAACTGAATTTATGAGTGGTGCTGTTTCTGGAAGTGAGCAGCCATGTTTTACTAAGAGAATTCCGGATCTATACTACAATTACACCTGCAATTTTTGGCTGTCTTCATTTTTCCCCTTATTTGACCTTGGCTAAGATTCTGAATGCAAGTACTATCTTGCTTCCATTGGGGAATTACTTTGCAGCAAAGTCCAAAATTACTTGCAGGAGTTCACATTAAAAAGCGTGATTTCCTTATGCACTGTGACTCTTGGAGTCCAGCCAGCGCCAATCTGATGAATACACATGAACATTTTTTCACTACAATAATGAGATACAAGTGGTTGAAACTAAATCATTTTTATATGGCAGGAAAAACGGTTTACTCTATTTTCATTGAAGAGATTAAGGTTTATAAAAAAATAGATTGGCACTTGTTTACAGTGCCTTTACATTGCATGACAAGTTAAGTTGCTGGGCTGCAATAATGATCCTTGTATCATTTGTGCAGCCATGGACACAAGGATCACAAGCAGTGTATACTTAAAGGGGTTGTCCGGGATATTTTAATAAACTAGCATTGTATTGACCTCTGTGGATGTTGCATATTCTGCATACACTTCTATTTTTTTTCAGAGCACTTACTGTGTTCTTAGGCTCAGTCACATGACCACTCTGCGTGTGTTTTCTTTACTTCCTGTGATGTCACGTTCCCTTTCTGTTTCCTGTTCCTGCCAGTGAGGGAACAGTGAGTCATCAGGTGGGTGGAGTTATGCATCCACATTGCTTTCGCCACACCCCTTACATCTAACTAACATTCGAGGCCAGAAGAAACTGCAGCAGTAAGGACACCATGACAGACTACAATCTCTGTACAGCACTGCAGCATAGGTTGGAGCTATGAACAGTAAATAAAGGAAGTCTAAGGGGGTGAGTTATCGAAACTTGTGCAGAGGAACAGGGAAGCAGTTGCCCATAGCAACCAGTCAGATTCTAAGTTTCATTTTTCAAGGCCTTTTTAAAAATAAAAGAAGCAATCTGATTGGTTGCTATGGGTAACTGCTCCCATGCACTAACTTTGCTAAATCTTCCCCTATATTGTTACTATTGTAGTGTAAATATGTACAGTGTGAGGGCAGTGCTGCTGCTGTGTGTAATATGGAGAGGAGAGATGCTGCTTCACCTCATAGCAGTCACCATTCTATCTATCTATTGCTGAGGTAAACCTGCAGCAGAATCCTGCCTAATATAACCCCCCACCTGTAGGATGGCTACTGTAGTGTGTATGTAATACAGGACTACAACTCCTAACATGTACATGTGTGCTGGGGTTTGTAGTCCTACAACACATAATAGAGTGAAAAAAACTAGTTGATTTAATAATAAAAGTAATTGGCAGACACGGAGTCACCATGCACTTGTAGTAATACAGACATTTCCCTGCCTATGGGTAGAGTGGGTGGAGCTAGTTTCAGAGACAAAGGGGTGGAGCTACAGGCTTACAGAGCTGTGATGTCACTGCCAGGGCCGTTTCTGTGGTCTCTGCCGCCTGAGGCAAACCTCAGGCGGCCGCCCCACACTAGCGACCCCCCCTGCCTCCCCCCCCCCCCATCACCACCACTCATTCACCACTGTACCCCGCCGGGCTCCCGTCAGCCAGCATCTCCCTTTGCCCTTCAGCCTGTGGTGAGTGTCGGCGAGGAATGCCTGTAACCGGAGTCTCCCCCGCCCGGACAGCATCTTATAAGATGCTGAGAGCGGGGGAGAACTCTATTGATATGTGCCGCGCTGTAATGACAGCACCACGCGCGGCTGATTCATTACAGCATCGCACGTATCAGTACAGTTCTCCCCCGCTCTCAGCATCTTATCAGATGCTGTCCGGGCGGGGGAGACTCCGGTTACAGGCATTCCTCGACATGGGAATGCAGCCCTTATAGGAATACCCCCCCCCCCCACCCCACCCCCCCCGGCGCTCCCGCGCGCACCGATCCGACTGCAGCCCTCGCCAACACTCACCACAGGCTGAAGGGCAAAGGGAGATGCTGGCTGACGGCGCGGGAGCCCGGCGGGGTACAGTGGTGAGCGCTGATGACAGGACAGGCAAGCGGCTGCAGGGCTGCTGTCTGACGCCCCCTGCAGGAGCGCAGAATCTGCCGCCTGAGGCGGAATACTCATTCCGCCTCATGGCAGAAGCGGGCCTGGTCACTGCTGACCCCTGTGACCCTGTGATCTGCTTTCCTGACCCATGCATGTTCCTTGAATTATGCTTGCCTGTATTTCCCCTTCTGTACTATTTACCTCTCCCATTGCCGACTAAGGGTACTATTGCACTATTATCACTTTAGTAAACAAGCGCAGATCTGCTACTGAGCCTATTAGATGGTGCAGTAATTGGACAGTAAGGGCTGCATGGCTGCATGGACTTTGCTAGCGATGTCCATGCAGCCCCTGCCCAAACACCTGACAACTTAACTCTCCCTGTCCCCAGTCTTCGCATCCGTGGCCTGTGATTGGCTAAGCATAGAACAGGAATATAGATAACATGTCAGCTTTACCACAGGGTGAACAGAAACTCCAACCCCCCCCCCCCCCGCCTCTAAATTAAATAGCTTTTTTTTCTTAATACTACTGTGCAATTCTTTTCGGCTTTGCAGAATATTTTATGGAACAGTTTAGTCAATACAAAGTACTATTAGTGGGGCAAAAAATAAGATCATATGAGTCTGTAGGTAATAGTGATAGTGCTATGGCCTTTTAAACGCAAGAAGAAAAAAACTAAAGTGGGAAAATGAAAATTTGCCACAACCTTTAAGGGATTAGTTAACAATGGGAGTCAATGTTTCACTGTATAACAATACATTGATATACTTCAGAGGTATACTCAGACCTATACCTGCGATATGTCTAACTAATGAGATTTGTACTGATAAAAATCAATAACAAACATGGATAAACTCAAATTAATAAATCTTTTATTACAACTCTATTACCTCTAGTGAAAAATCAGTCAGTACAGCATGTATAAATTCACATAGTATATAATTTTCATTTACGTAAAACCATCAGCAAGTATTTGAGAACTGATTTCGATGCATGTGAAAGAAAGTATTCAGAATGTGCTCAAGACTTAATAATGCAATCATTATTCTAAGACACAGATACATTGTGCAGAGGAAGAATTGTTTACTTCTAGGCAACAATAGTTCATCATAAATGTCATGTACTTGTAGTAATACAGACATTTCCCTGCCTATGGGTAGAGTGGGTGGAGCTAGGTTCAGAGACAAAGGGGTGGAGCTACAGGCTTACAGAGCTGTGATGTCACTGCTGACCCCTGTGACCCTGTGATCTGCTTTCCTGACCCATGCCTGTTTCTTGAATTATGCTTGCCTGTATTTCTTTTATTAAAATTTTAAACATAACAATAAATAAATACAGAAATAACGCACCATATCTGACCAGAACAAAACAATAGAAAATGAAACCATAACATAAACCACCGGCCCATCCCCACACTCATTCTTCCACACATACAACCTATATACACCCATATACCTATATACAATATATACACCCATATACCTATATACAATATATACACAATATAAACTATTTAGCTAAACATATTAATAAACTATATACACTACTATATACAAACCTATATATACTACTATATACTATACACTTATAAACACACCTATATACTATACACCTATAAACACACCTATATACACTACTATATACAATACACTTCTATATACTATACACCTATATAAATAACTAAATGTGAACCCCCTGGCCCAGTTGCATTGTGCACAACCTAATACCACAGACACAATTCTACTCAACCCAACACCAACTAAACAAGACATCATTACACAAATAAACTAAAACTAAACAAAACACAATACAAAATAATAACCTATAACTAAACAATACATATAATATTTTTTAATTTTTAATTTTTTTTTTTTTTTGGCCCTGAGCTGGTCCCGCATCCCATGCCCCCAGTACATGATCACGGACGTCTATGAACCAGCCCAGGATTTTATATATATATATAAAAGTCCCAACAAAGTCCCACAGAAACCCCCTCCCCCCTTTTACCCACCACCCAACCTATCACTAAACCCCAAGCCCAGGTGCAAACAAAACATATATAATATATACAGTATATACAATTTATACAAACATACAAAGACAATCACAATACACAAACTTTGTAAAAAAACAAAACAAAAAAACAAAACATATATATAACATACTAAACCCAACAATAATGAGACTTCTCAGCCCCACACACAGCCCGAAAGCTCAAGATCAGTGCCTGCAAGCCCTATACTCCAGTATCGCTACAGCACAAAACAAAAGACTAAGGTGTTAGCATCAGCCCACCACCAGGAGAGGAGACGCAGGCTAAGGAACCTTATAGGCAAAGCCCCTCCAAAGACAAGAGGCCCTACCAGCCCCCAGCCTCGCGTACTCCAGAGAGCGCACCTTCACCAGGTCACCGAGTGTGCCCCTAACCACCTCATCCACAGGGAGGATTTTACGCTGCGTCGATACTAAACACCGTGCACTCCACGTGTGGTACCTGACCACTATGCTGACTAGGAATAAAGTGCTCCGGTCCCAGCCACCAAGGTTTCTGAATGCTCCATAGGCCCATTCCGCATAGGAGAGACGGGCCAACCTGGGCCATCCGATGGAAGCGCCCACCCTGTTGTAAACCTCTGTATTAAAGGGACAATGAAGCAGAAAATGCTCCATGCTTTCCAGCATGCCTCCACACTCCTCCCGGGGACATCCCCGATCCTCAGAGCTCCTGCACTTCAGATTGTCCCTCACATACAGTTTCCCATGGAAGCAGCGCCAAGCCAAGTCCCAAAACTTCAAGGGGATCCTGATGGAAACAAGCGCAGATCTGCTACTGAGCCTATTAGATGGTGCAGTAATTGGACAGTAAGGGCTGCATGGCTGCATGGACTTTGCTAGCGATGTCCATGCAGCCCCTGCCCAAACACCTGACAACTTAACTCTCCCTGTCCCCAGTCTTCGCATCCGTGGCCTGTGATTGGCTAAGCATAGAACAGGAATATAGATAACATGTCAGCTTTACCACAGGGTGAACAGAAACTCCAACCCCCCCCCCCCCCCCCCCCGCCTCTAAATTAAATAGCTTTTTTTTTCTTAATACTACTGTGCAATTCTTTTCGGCTTTGCAGAATATTTTATGGAACAGTTTAGTCAATACAAAGTACAATTAGTGGGGCAAAAAATAAGATCATATGAGTCTGTAGGTGATAGTGATAGTGCTATGGCCTTTTAAACGCAAGAAGAAAAAAACTAAAGTGGGAAAATGAAAATTTGCCACAACCTTTAAGGGATTAGTTAACAATGGGAGTCAATGTTTCACTGTATAACAATACATTGATATACTTCAGAGGTATACTCAGACCTATACCTGCGATATGTCTAACTAATGAGATTTGTACTGATAAAAATCAATAACAAACATGGATAAACTCAAATTAATAAATCTTTTATTACAACTCTATTACCTCTAGTGAAAAATCAGTCAGTACAGCATGTATAAATTCACATAGTATATAATTTTCATTTACGTAAAACCATCAGCAAGTATTTGAGAACTGATTTCGATGCATGTGAAAGAAAGTATTCAGAATGTGCTCAAGACTTAATAATGCAATCATTATTCTAAGACACAGATACATTGTGCAGAGGAAGAATTGTTTACTTCTAAGCAACCACAGTTTATCATAAATGTCATTGTCTGTTTCATCAGTGGTATATTGCATGTTTGTGGCTATGTCCACATTACATTTTTTCTGTCTTTTTTTTTTCTTTTCTGCTCAGGATTATGGATCAGTGGCAATGGTTAATATAGTGTTTATTAATTTTCCTTATTATCTCCGTCATTAGCCTGGAAAACCTGTTTTTTTTTTAAACAATCACTAACATGGGATAGAGACTGTAATAAAGGTTTATGAGTGGGCTCTGTGGGCTGTGAACCTCACCAACTCTAGCTTAAAGGGGTTGGCCACTTTATAGTAAAATAGTTCAATGTACAATATTAGAAACTGTACTCACTGCTATTACTGACAGCAGCTTCCTGTGTACCTAATGGAGCTAAACTCAGACTCTCCTTCTCCAGGCTGTGCTGTCCTGCTCTGTGGTGTGTCTGTCTCTAAGATGGCTGACATGGAGGAGCAAGTGACCATGCCCCGCCCCCCAAGGGCCTCCATAGGCATATACAGACTGAGAGGTGGCACAGAAGGTGGGTCATGGTCACATGTTCCTCCATGTTGGCCATCTTATGGACAGAATCACCACAGAGCAGTACAGCCCAGACTGTAGTAGGGGAGCCTGATATTAGCTCTATGAGGCACCCAGAGCTGCTGTCAATAAGTGCAGTAAGTACACTTATTAATACTATACACTGGATAATTTTACTGCAAAGTGGCCAACCCCTTTTGAATGGATTGCAAAACTTCTTAAAAGTTTTTTTAAGCAAATTTGGGGGCTGGGGGGGGTGGGGGGTGGTAAAGATGGAACATAGACCCCCATTGACCAGACCATTGTGTACTGACTGGGCATGTGAGAGATTCCATTGTGTTTAAAAAAATCTAAAGCAATTGGAAAGTAAAGATTACAGCAATTTACAAAACATTGTAGCTTTAACTAGCAAATACCTCTTCTAACATTATAATATTATTATGTGAGTAAATGGAAATGTTGAAAAAAATACTATTAATAATTTGCAACGACTGATGCTTATATAGTCTGTTATAGTCCATTCAAAAGATACAGTAACCGGCACTACCCTTACAACAACCTTGATGCTAGTATGAACCCACTTGTAAAGAGTACTGCTATCTGTGCCAATTACGGAGGTGCTCACTCTGAAAGAGACAAAGTACCATGCATATATTAAAGCGGTTGTCCAGGATATTTCAATAAACTAGCATTGCATTGACCTCTGTGGGTGTTGCATATTCTACATACACTTCTATTTGTGAGCGCTTACTGTGTTCTCAGGCTTAGTCACATGACCACTCTGCCTGTGTTTTCTTTATTTCCTGTGATATCCTGTTTCCTTTCTGTTTCCTGTTCCTGCCTGTGAGGGAACAGTGAGTCATCAGGTGGGTGGGGTTATGCATCCATAGTTCTTTAGCCACACCCCTAACATCTAACTGACATCTGAGGCCCGAATAAAGTGCATCAGTAAGGACAGCATGACAGACTACAATCTCTGTACAGCACTGCAGCATAGGTTGGAGCTATATACAGTAAATAAAGGAACTATGGGGGTAATTTATCAAACCTTGTGCAGAGGAACAGGGAAACAGTTGCCCATAGCAACCAGTCAGATTCTAGGTTTCATTTTTTCAAGGATTTTTTTAAAAAAACGAAAGAAGTAATCTGATTGTACAGATGTACAGTGTCAGGACAGAGCTGCTGCTGTGTGTAATATGGAGAGGAGAGGAAAGACTTCACCTCATGGCAGTCACCATTCTATTTGTTTCTTGCTCAGGTAAACTTGCAGCAGAATCCTGGCTCATAGAACCCCCCACTTGTAGTATGGCTACTGTAGTGTGTATGTGTAATCCAGGACTACAACTCCTAACATATACATGTGTGCTGGGGTTTGTAGTGCTACAACAGATAAAAGAGTGAAAAAACAAGTTTATTTGATAACATAAGTAATTGTCAGACACTAAGCCACCATGCTGCTCAAAAGACACTTGTTGTAATACAGACATTTCCTGCCTATGGGTAGAGGGGGTTAAGCTAGATTCAGAGAGGAGGGGGTTGAGCTACAGGTTTGCAGAGCTGTGATGTCACTGTTGACCTTGAAGTTCTTTATGCAAACAAACACAAATCCAAAAAACAGCAACAGATGAGGAGGATGCCAGGACAAAGAGGAGAAAAAAGGGTAGAGAAAACCACTAAGGGAAAGGGACAGATTACAAATTATTCACATCTCCAATAAGAAAAAATGTTGGACAACCTCTTTAAGTGAAAAACAATATAGAGGGCACTTTTCAATGTGACTTTATTGTTTCTTAAAACATGTTTCCTTGAGGAGCTGCAGCAGCAGATGAGGACACCTGCCACAATGGCATTTTAAACACAAGGATATCAGGTCCTGATTCTTGTTCTGGATTTTGGATCTTGGATTTTGGAGTGTATGTTATGTGCAAATTTAGTGATTATTACTTGCAGACAACAGGTACTGCCATGGGCACCTGGTTTGTTCCCAGTTATTTCAACCTATTTATGACAGCTTGAAAAGAGCAATTTTCTCTAGACTAGCGTGCTTCATAGCAGGTGAGGGCCGGCTGCAAAGTTGTTCTTAAAGGGGCAGCACCAAAGTCACTCTTACAGAGAGCGCAACCAAAGTCTTCAAATGGAAGGACCAAAGTCACTCTTAAAGGGCTATCACCAAATTTTCTCTTAAAGGGCCATCACCAAAGTCGCTCTTAAATGGCCGGCACCAAAGCCGTTCTTCAAGGGGTGGCACCAATGTCACTCTTAAAGGGCCAGCCCCAAAGTTGTTCTTAAAGGGGCGACATGAAACTTGCTCTTAAAGGGACGGCATTACACACGCTCTTAAAAGGATGGGACCAAAGTTGCTCTTAACCCCTTAACGGCCACGGGCATATATTTACGCCCTGCGGCCGCCTCGGGGGGTTCAGAGCGGGGCCGAGCGGCAACCCTACTCTGAACCGCCACGGTCCGAATGTAGCCCAGGACCGCGACAATTAAGAAATCAGATGCAGCTGTCAAAGTTGACAGCTGCATCTGAATCCTTTATGCAGCCCGATTCCTGGTGTCTAGTGGGGTGGATCCCCCCCCCCGGGATGTTGTCTTGGAGGAGCGATCCACACATCTCTCACCGGCCGGGGTCAGCGTCGTAATGGCGCTGATCCCGGCTTGCCACTTGATTGCTTTCGGCTGCAGCAGCCGGAAGCAATGCAGTGCCTATCTCATTGATTTATGCAGTATAACTATACTGCATAGATCTTAATGAGAGATCAGTGTGCATATACTAGAAGTCCCCCAGGGAGGCTTCTAGTATATGTGTAAAAGAAAGAAAAAAAGTGTTATTAATAAAAAAAACCTCCCCTAATAAAAGTTTGAATCACCCCCCTTTTCCCATGTTATAAATAAAAATAAATAAATAAACATGTTTGTTATCGCTGCATGCGTAATCACCCATACTATTAATCAATCACATTCCTGATCTAGCACGGTAAACTGCGTAAGCATAAAAAATCCCAAAGTGGAAAATTGTGCATTTTTGGTTGCATCAAATCCAGAAAAATTGTAATAAAAAGCGATCAAAAAGTCGCATATGTGCAATCAAAATACCGATAGAAAGAACACATCATGGCGCAAAAAATGACACCTCACACAGCCCCATAGACCAAGGGATAAAAGCGCTATAAGCCTGGGAATAGAGCGATTTTAACCCCTAGACGACCATGGACGTACAGTTACGCCATGGAAGTCTGTCCTGCTATGAATTGCGCTCTGGAACGGAGCGCGCTTCATAGGAGGTGGGGGCCGGCTGCAGTGAGCAGCCGGCACCTCACCGTTAATGACGGGCTACAGTGTGTCACCAACTTCCCAAACGCCGCAACCGCGGCGGCGGCGTTTAAGTGTGAGTGACAGGGGCAGTCCCCTGTCACTTACCGGGTCCCGATCGCTATCGCAGGCAGGCTCAATGAGCAGATCGCCTATCACACTGATCAATGCTATGCCTATGGCATAGCAATGATCAGTGAAGAAATCAAATTAAAGGGACTTCAAATGTGTAAAAAAAAAAGTTAAAAACACCAATACACTACCCCAAAACCCCTCCCCAAATAAAAGTTTAAATCACCCCCCTTTCCCATTATATAAATAAAACATATAAAAATAAATAAATAAACATATAATATACCGTAGCGTGCGTAATTGTCCGTTCTATTAAAATATAACTAGCGTCATTGCGAATGGCGTATACGAAAAGCGGGAAAAAAGTGGGCGGATTACCGATTCGATGTTACATTATATATTAAAAAAAATTATAAAAAGTGATCAAAACGTCCGATCTTCACAAATATGGTATTAATAAAAGCTAGAGATCATGGCGGAAAAAATGACACCCCATACAGCCCCATAGGTGAAAAAATAAAACGGTTATAAGCATCACAATAGGCCCATCTTATTAATAATTAATTGCCAAAAAAAGGATTTTATAAAAAAAAAAAAAAAATAACATTACAGAATCTGTGTAAACCTGCATATGGGGGGGGGGGGGGGCGCACCTCAGGACGCACCTCATGTGAGCTCCGCTCTGTTTGTGACTATTCCGGCTTCCTTTAGCGCCATTTCACGGCTCCTAAGCATCTCACCCATTCCCACCGACTGGGGAACATGTCTAGAAGAAGCAAGAAGACAAAGGAACCCTTACCGCAACGACTAGCACAGTTAATTCACGATATCTTCAGGACCATGCAGGCCTCGCAAGAGGGAGCTGGCGCCATCTTGGACACGCTGAGGGCCTTGGAGGAGGCGGACGGTGAGGAGAACCCTTCAGACCCTCTGGATGCACCAGTGCTGTTTCGGTCTATCAAGCAGCTTTTCAGGCAAGAACTGCAGAAAGTCCTCGCTGAATTTACCACACAGGTCCAGGAACTGGGCCAGAGGGTCTCCGACGCAGAACATAAGATAGATGAGATTGCTGACACCCTAAAAGCCGACCACCTGGACTTTAACAAATACAACGAACGCTTGGATCTTATGGAACTAAAACTGGAGGACCTTGAAAACCGGTCATGCCGGGTGAATATGCCGGGTGAGGATTGCCCGAATCATACACCGATCTTAAAGGTACTGTGACTGCTTTGTTCCGGTCGCTGCTCCCCTCCTCCCTGCCTGAAATGTTGCGGCTAGACAGAATCTACAGGGCCCTTAATAAGCCATGCAACGCTGATGTCCCACGGGATGTAATCCTGAAGCTGCATTACCCTGAGCAAAGGGACCCTATAATGGCGGCTGCCAGGAATCTTGACCCTTTGCCGGGCCTCCCTTCCACTTTGCGACTCTACACTGACCTGGCACCTTCCACCCTTGAAAGGAGACGCCAGCTACGCCCTATCACCATGGCACTGATCAAAAATAACGTGAAATATTGCTGGGGCTTTCCTTTTCCTTTGAACTTTACGATTAACAATCAACTTTTACGGAGCGCACTCTGCACTACGCGCGCGAAGCGCTGACGAAGGAGGAAATACTGTGTGACGACTCTGACCAGCCTCCATTGCCACAGAGACAGCGGTGGCCCATGCGTTTCTGGTCCACAGTAAAGACGCCTTCCAGAAGACAAGCTGCCCAAGTGGGCGAGGATGCTGCATTTCCATGAGCCTTCCTTTATAAGTTATAGTTATGAGGTTCCTATTGTGCATTTTATGTGCCTATCCCAGTTCTGGTGGTGATCGGTACTCTAGCCGGTCACAGTCGGTTAACCATGTTGCCTACCATACCCTTGGGTATGTCTGGATTAGGCTGGTTAGTCCCTGGATTGCCAGCCCTTCTTGTATTTCTTGGTTTCTGAGTTTATCTGTTGGTTTTGTTCTTTGTCTGTTCTCCTCTGTTTTGTTTGCCTTTGTTTGTACCCTGTCTTGTCTTATATCTGTTCAGTGTTTGGGGACAGATTGGGATCCTGCCCTTAATAGTTGAGGAGTCGGCTGTGTCAGTTGACTGGCACTACTTTTTTGCACTATTCCCAACCTATTGCATGTGTAGAGTACTCTCCCATAATATGAGGGGATTTAACTCCCCGGTTAAGCGTAAACAGGCATTCTGGGACTACCTTAAGCATGCCCCCGACGTCATTGCCCTGCAGGAATGCCATTTCACATCTCATTCCTTTCCTAAGTACTTCCACCCCCAGTACTCTAAGGTCCACATAGCTCCGTATCTTACTAAAACCAGGGGAGTCATGTCCCTTATCCGTAATTCTTTTACTCTTACCTTGCAAAAAGAAATCATAGACCCGGAGGGTCGCTTTTTGGTTCTGCTGGGCACGGTGTATGGGAAGCAACTCTGCCTGGTTAACTCGTATGCCCCTACAGATGATCCGATAACCTTTTTTTTACCAGAATGTGTACACTTATTTCAGATTTACAGTATGATTTATTGATCTGGGCTGGTGACTTTCACATGGTCTACAATGGCAAACTGGACAGGTCCAACGACGCTCCCCTGCGCTGTACTGGTGCCCAGCAACGTCTTTTGACCTCATCCTTTTCAAATCTAGGGGTGGCGGATGTGTGGAGGGAACATAACGGCACTGCTAGAGATTACACCTATTTCTTGCCTACTCATCATCATTAAACCAGAATTGATTGGGTCCTAACTTCCACATCCGCACTCCCTGCACTCTTGTATGCTAAACATGTCCTCTCTGTTTGGTCGGATCATGACATAGTGTTGGCTGAATTTGACTTTGTAGGGAAACTATCTACGCCCTTTAAATGGAGGCTTAATGAATCTCTTCTGACGAACCCCTGGTTGCGCCAGCAGCTTCAGGAAGATCTTATGTCATATTTGAGGGCCAATGCTGTGTCATCATCTGACCCTTGTTGGGTTTGGTTGGCCCATAAGGCATATATGAGGGGTAGGCTGATATCCTTAGCCACTGGAAAACAAGCTTTTGAGGCTATCCATTGCACACCAGCGTAACCCTACTATTTATTTAGCAAAAGCTATGGCAGATGTTAAGTTGCAGCTTGATGCAGTTCTCACCCACAGGACAGAAAAAGCGGTACGTTGGACGCAAGCTACATATTAAAAATGGGCCAATAAACCGGATAGACTCTTGGCTAAGATGTTAGCCCAGAAACAGAGGCTAAAATGTGCATAAACTTCAGGTATGCCCAGGGCTCTATACGTCTCACTCTGACCGCATTTACAGTATTTTCCATTCTTTCTATTCTTCTCTCTATGCTGACCCCTCCTCTCCTTCTGACCCCAAAACTAAGCATTTTCTGGAATCCCTCCCCCTTACATCTATATCCTTAGAAGAGCAATCCCTCCTCAATCGCCCTATTACAGAACAGGAAGTAACAGAGGTGATCCATCGCCTGAAACTGGGAAAAGCGCCTGGCCCTGATGGGTTTTCAGCAATGTATTATAAAAAATTCCTTCTCCACATTGTCCGCCCCCTAACCCTATTCTACAATTCCCTCTCTGACCGCCTGTCTGTTCCCCCTGAATTCTTGGATGCTCTGATTACTCTTATCCCCAAACCCAATAAGGACCCCACCCTATCCACTAACTATAGGCCCATCTCCCTAATAAACCTTGATGCTAAACTACTCACTTCTATCCTTTCCTCCCGCCTTAACCCTTTCCTTCCCCAATTAACTTGTAACGACCAGGTAGGGTTCATCTCGGGGAGGCAGGCCCCGGACAATATCCGTAAAGTTCTAGATATTATTAACGGGTCCAACTCCTCTACAAGGCCATTAATGTTATTGGCGCTTGATATAGAAAAAGCTTGTCTTGGGCCTTCCTCTTTGGGGTTTTGAGCCGCATGGGGTTTGTAGGCTCGTTTGTTCATATCTTATGTTTACTCTACTCCACACCCTCATCGTTTCTTAACCCTTTCCCACACGAGGACGTAACTGTACGTCCTCGTGCGGGCGTTCAGAGCGGGGCCACCCGGCGACCCGGCTCTGAACCGCCGCGATCCCGGGTGCCTCATGTAGCCCAGAATCACGGCTATTAGCGGGCATGGTTCGATCACCGTGCCCGCTAATTAGATAATCGGAGGCAGCTGTCAAAGATGACAGCTGCCTCCGATTACCGGATTGAGCCGTTCCCTGGTGTCTAGTGGAGGAGATCGCTCCTCCGGGACGTTGTCCCGGAGGAGCGATCTCCGTTACTGAAGCCGGGCGGGGACCTCTCCAAGATGGCGCCGTCCCCGGCTCGGCACTCGTTTGTTTTCGGTTGAAGCAGCCGAAAGCAAATGAGTGCCTATCTCATTGATCTTTGCTGTATAACTATACAGCAAAGATCTCAATGAGAGATCAAAGTGTATATACTAGAAGTCCCCTAGGGGGGCTTCTAATATATGTGTAAAAAAATAAAATAAAGTGTTGTTGTCAATAAAAAGCCCCCTCCCCTAATAAAAGTTTGAATCACACCCCTTTTCCCAGGTTATAAATAAAAGTAAATAAATAAATAAACATGTTTGCTATCGCTGCGTGCGTAATTGCCCGAACTATTACTTAATCACATTCCTGATCTCGCACGGTAAACGGCGTAAGCGCTAAAATATCCCAAAGTTCAAAATTGCGCATTTTTTGTCGCATTAAATCCAGAAAAAATGTAATAAAAATCGATCAAAAAGTCGCATATGCGCAATCAAGCTACCGATAGAAAAGAATACATCATGGCGCAAAAAATGACACCTCACACAGCTCCATAGACCAAAGGATAAAAGCGTTATAAGCCTGGGAATGGAGTGATTTTAAGGAACGTATATTTGTTAACAATGGTTTGAATTTTTTACAGGCCACCAGATAAAAGAAAAGTTTTACATGTTACATATCGTTTTAATCGTAACAACTTGAGGAACATATAAAACATGTCAGTTTTTCCATAGGACACACGGCGTAAAAACACAATCCCCCCAAACAAAAAGAATTGTGTTTTTTTTTCAATTTCACTGCGCATATAATTTTTTTCTGGTTTCGCAGCATATTTTTTGCAAAAGTTCAGCGTGTCATTGCAAAGTACAATTAGTGACGCAAAAAAATAAGGTCTCATGTAGGTCTGTAGGTGTAAAAATGCAAGTGCTATGGCCTTTTAAGCACAAGGAGGAAAAAACGAAAACACAAAAACGAAAATTAGCCTGGTCCCGAAGGGGTTAAGCTCCCCTCCTCTTCTGCTACCTCTATTCCCATCGGGCGGGGCACTCGCCAGGGGTGTCCACTTTCACCAGCCCTCTTTGCACTGGCAATGGAACCCCTGGCGACTGCCATCTGCATTAACCCCGACATTAGAGGAGTTAACATTGCCTCCCATACATATAAGTTGCATTTGTTTGCAGACGACTCCCGATCACCTTGACCCAACCCTTAGTCTCCCTCCCAAATTTGTTTAGTACTCTGTCTGATTTTGAGAGGGTCTCAGGGCTTTGTATCAATCAAACCGAATCAGAAACTCTTTATTGCAACATTCCCCTGTCCCAACAAAAACTAATTTCCCTGAACCTCTGCTTTTAACCCTCCTCCCGGGCGCTCCCCTACCTAGGACTAAAACTTACCAACTCTTTATCTACTCTATATGCTGCTAATTATCCTTCTCTTTTCTCTGCTAATCAATGCAACCGAGGGCTGTCCTTAGTGGGCCTAACTAGAAACAGACCTAATAGCCCCCTACACATTACCCGCCCATATGTGGTCCCCTTTGCCCACTCTCCCTCGGCTTCATGCCTCGGCTCAAATAGTCCTACATTCTTTGGCCCTATGGCGTAGGGTACGGTTCAAGAAAAATTTGAAGTCCTCAGTTTCGCCCTTACTGCCCCTGATAGGGAACCCTTCCTTTCCCCCTGGTTTGTCCCCCCTTATGTTTCAATGGTGGATCAAAAATAAGTTTTCTAGGCTCCACGTTTGTACACAAGGGAGGAATTTGTGGCTCACTCCCACATGCCTTCCTCTGAACTGTTTAGGGACAACCAGGTCTTCTCGTATTTTACTGACATTTTGCCTAGACCTACAGAGATCTGAATGACAGATTTTGAACGGCATGCGCTTTACACCCCTTCTAGGGCGGGTATGTTAATCCTTCTCTATTCTATGCTCAGTCAACTGCCGATGGATGTCAAACTGCCCTATATGGCACAGTGGGAAGTCGATCTCCATATATCCCTATCCCCTATCCAATGGAAAACGAGCAGTGAAACTCTTAGCAGGGGTAGCTGGCAGGTCTCCCTGACAGAGACTGCGCTTAGGATTTTGCACAGAGCATACTATGTTCCTGCTAGGCTTCATGCCATCTACCCAGACATCTCCCCACTGTGCTTTAGAGGGTGTATAGCGGATGGCACCACACATCATATTTGGTGGTCGTGCCCAATATCCCACGCATTTTGGGTATCAGTAACTAGGGTGATATCAGACTTCATTGGGCAGAGTTACCCAGTGACTCCACAAACATGTCTCTTTGGCATTAGGCCATCCAAAATGCCGAACCAAATGTTTAAATTATCGCAGTTCATCCTTCTGGCAGAACGTATCCATGTGGCTGCTAGCTCGAAACAATTGCATCTGTCTTTAGATAAAGTTATAACCAGAGTAAATGACATTATGCTTTCTGAAAAAATAGCGGCTATACGTGGGGACGTGGTGGCCCTTTACGAGAAGATCTGGTCCCCTAGGTTTACTTCCTCCTATGTCACGGATATTTCCTACTATATTTCCATGTGATCCCCAATCGCCCTTTCCCCTCTCCACACGATATATTTTATTTGTTTTGTATGTGTACACAACACGGCACCTGGATCTTCAATTTCTGTTTTACTTCTGTAATTTTGTTATGTTTTCTGAAAGTTGGCCATGTAGGCCACTGATTGCTGTATTTGCTTTTCTGGCTTTTAAATAAACTTTAATATGTTTAAATGTCATGGTATGAATTGGCTCCAGCTATCTACTCCTACCCCCATTATCCATTGCATTGTTTAAATTTCATGGTATGAATTGGCTCCAGCTATCTACTCCTACCCCCATTATCCATTGCATTGTTTAAATTTCATGGTATGATATCTGGCTCTTCTCTTATCAGCATTGACTTTTATTGCCCTCTTTTCTAAGCAGTGAACCCAAACTGTTTGTTTACAATCTTCTCTCTATCAGTTACCCCTGCCCTCTTCCATTTCTTCCCCACCCACCCCATGTTTCACACCTGGAAGTACTTCTCAGCTAGTTATCTAACTATATAGTCAACTGCTCTGGTCATTCCTGACCATGGTCATTGCTGATCACTCTAAGTGCTGATCAGTCAAAGTGTCTAGATGAATTAAACCAGAATTGGAACTGAAGGTAACTGCATTCCATATACTCCTCTGCTCTCCAAAAATGTTCACCTTTGCTATCACTTTTGCTTCCCTAATACTTAAAGCGCAACTATAAAATATTTTGACCATTTAGTTTTAGTTAGCTTAGGTCATGATAAGACTTTTTGCAATATACATTAATAACCTAAAATGAACAGTTTTTTAAATACATAAGGCTGACTATGCCCTTATAGCCCTCTCTGGCTCTTACTTATTTTTGTATTCCTGCTGGACACGCCCCCTCCCAGGAGATCCGTCCTGAGTGTACGGACTCTGACAGGAGGATCAGATAACAGCCCTGACACACACATAAACAAAACCTCCTCCCCCACCTCCTAGCAGCACGTTCTCCCCTCTCCCCTCACAGAGATCACATAGCAGAGCTGAGGGTGTTGTGTGTGAGGAGCAGCGCAGGGGAAGAGCTGGATGGAGGGACAAGTACTCAGTGCTTCAACAAGGAGGGACATACCAGCCATGACCCAGCCAATGTACTGCATGAGGGAGAGTGGGTGAGTCACTGAGGGGAGGACTACAAGTCCCAGCACAACACAGCTGTAGTCCTTCCATAGTACATATAACATTCTGCAGCAGGTGCCCCCACCTCCATGGCTGACATTATCCTACAGTGTAATGAGAGCAGATGACTGTATCTAATCCCACTGTGTGTGATACCATCTGCTGGGGCTCTGTATCTAATCTTACATCGTGATACTGTATATTGGGGCTGTATCTGATCCCTCTGTGTTTGATACATCTGCTAAGGTGCTGCTCAGTGGATAGAGGGACGCAGCCAGAGAGATGAGGGATAGGCCACGCCCACTTTATTTATTCCTCTGAGCCAAACAACTGGGGATATCTCAGCGAGCGTACATGCTATCAACGCAGTTTAGGGCTCTTTTTAAAAGGTAACACGAGGGCTTTTTATTTGAGGAATTTCATTTTTTGGCTACTGAAATTATAGTTGCGCTTTAAACTCTGCTCCAAACCCCCAACTCCTATATCAAGCAATAGTATATGTATCTCTCCTTCCCTTCTACCTGCTGATCTAACCCCCCCCTGCTATCTTTTTCCCATACAATAAACCATTTCTTCCCATTCCCTCCAAACATCCTCCCTCCCTTTCTTACTCACACCTGCTATCTCTATCTCTGCTCCTGCTTACTGCTGAAGACATCTCTCCTAACCCTGGTCCTCCAACCTTTACTAACAGCTTCTTTTCATCGGCCTCATACAGAAACCCTTTCAACCTGATTAAGATTCCCTGCATGCCAGACCCCATCTCCATTAACTGTGCTCTATGGAATTCTAGATCTGTCTGCAACAAACTCACGGAAACCCACGACTTATTCCTCAATAAATCGCTCAACCTGCTGGCTCTCACAGAAACATGGCTACAAGAGTCAGACACAGCCTCAAGACCCTATTCCACCAACAGATCTGACGACAGATTATCTGCCAAAGATTTTAAGCCAAACCCAGGAACAGACTATAATCAGAGAACAGGTCATAAAGGAAAGACTGGATTTCTCCTCTTTGCAAATCCACTCCTGGGTTTGGCCTCAAATCTTTGGCAGATAATCTGTTGTCAGATCTGTTGGTGGAATAGGGCTGTCACCTGCTGCTCTGACCCATGGAGGCCTTCAATTTTCCCATACTCCTAGACCTGATAACAGACATGGTGGAGGAGTGGGTGTACTTCTCTCTCAGGACTGCACTTACCAGGTCATTCCCCCTGTGCCCTCCCTCTCATTCTCCTCTTTTGAGGTGCACACCATTAGACTCTTCCGGCCCTTTTCCCTGAGAGTCGCAGTCATATATCGCCCCCCTGGTTCACAACAACGCTTTCTTGACCACTTTTCTACCTGGCTTCCTTACTTTCTATCTTCTGACATTCCTGCCCTCATCATGGGCGATTTTAATATCCCTATTGACAAACCACTTTCCCCATCAGCCTCTCAGTTTCTTTCCCTAACCTCCTCCCTTGGCCTCTCCCAGCATTCTGACTCTCCAACCCACAAGGGTGGGAATACCCTGGACCTTGTCTTCTCCAGACTTTGCTCAGTTTCTCGCCTTAATAACACTCCTACCGGGCTCTCGGACCACAATCTTCTCTCCTTTTCAATCACTGTTACTCATTCTCCTCCTGACACCCCAACCTTGGTTATGTACAGAAATTTACGTGCCATCAACACCCAACAACTTACAGACTCTGTACAGTCATCACTGCCTCCTATCTCTTCGCTCTCTTGTCCCAACCTGGCTGCCAAATGCTATCACGACACCCTCAAAACAACCTTTGACAAAATGGCACCCCTCACACCTCAATCAGCAAAACGCAGACGACCACAACCTTGGCACACACCTTCAACTCGTTTTCTTAGACGGTGTTCTAGGTGTGCTGAACGTTCGTGGAGGAAGTCTAAAACTGATGCAAACCTCCTACATTACAAATTTGTGCTTAGAAGCTACTACTCCGCTCTTCATTCTGCTAAACAATCTTACTTTACCTCTCTCATCTCTTCTCTATCCCATAACCCAAAACGTCTCTTTGATACCCTCAACTCCCTACTCAAACCCAAAGTTCAGACACCCGTAACTAACCTCTGTGCTGAAGACCTAGCATCCTACTTCAGGAGATTACCTTCCAGTCCCAAAGAAGTGTCCATCCCATTCCCTCTTGTATTTCCTCCTCTTCCCTCTCAGTATTTGAACCTGTAACAGAGGAGGAAGTCTCCAGACTCCTCTCCTCCTCTCGCCCCACCACCTGCCCTAGTGACCCTATTCCCTCACATCTTGTCCAGTCTCTTTCTCCTGTTGTCACTACTTACCTTACTAAAATCCTCAACCTCTCCCTCTCCTCTGGCATCTTCCCCTCGGCTTTCAAACACTCCATTATCACTCCCTTACTGAAAAAACCCTCCCTAGACCCCTCCTGTGCTGCCAACTATCGACCTGTCTCTAATCTTCCTTTTATCTCCAAACTGTTAGAACGTCTGGTCTATTCCCGCCTAACCCGCTACCTCTCTGACAACTCTCTCCTTGACCCCCTTCAGTCTGGTTTCCGTCCTCACCACTCTACAGAAACTGCCCTTACTAAAGTCTCTAACGATCTCCTCACCGCCAAATCTAAAGGTGACCATTCACTTCTCATTCTCCTGGATCTATCTGCAGCTTTTGACACTGTAGACCACCAGCTCCTCCTCTCCACGCTCCGCTCTATCAGCCTCAAGGACTCTGCTCTTTCCTGGTTCTGCTCCTATCTCTCCGACCGATCCTTTAGCGTATCACTTTCTGGCTCCACCTCATCTTCTCTCACCCTTACAGTCGGGGTTCCCCAGGGATCAGTCCTGGGTCCTCTCCTTTTCTCACTTTACACTTTACCCATCGGACAAATCATCAGCAAGTTTGGTTTTCAGTACCATCTCTATGCTGATGATACCCAGCTGTATACCTCCTCCCGTGATATCACCCCCGCTCTTCTACAGAACACCAGTAACTGTCTGTCTGCCGTCTCTAACGCTATGTCCTCCCTATTCCTAAAACTAAACCTTTCTAAGACTGAGCTGCTTGTATTCCCTCCCTCTGCTAAACACCCTCCACCTGACATCTCCATCTCTGTCTGTGGTGCAACCATAACCCCTAGACAACAAGCCCGCTGCCTTGGGGTCATGTTTGACTCTGATATGTCCTTTACTCCTCATATTAAATCTCTTTCACGTTCCTGTAATCTGCATGTAAAAAACATCTCTAAAATCTGTCCCTTCCTTACTGCTGAATCTGCTAAAACTCTTATTGTCGCTCTGATTCATTCCCGTCTTGACTACTGCAATTCCCTACTAATCGGCCTTCCTTCCTCCAAACTCTCCTTTTTCCAGTCCAATACCCAAAGCTTCAAACGTGCCCTCAAAACACATCTGTTCAACCAGGCTTACCAGGTTCCTTAATTTTTACTCAACCCTCAACCCCCCCCCCCCACACACACATACAGACACCTCCACCACGCACACACACACAGACACATACACACACACACACAGCATTTAAGCACTTAGACCTGTGCATGCAGGCATTGGCTGGTGACAGGTTCACCCCCCCCTTACCTGCACTGCCTTATTTATAAAGATGGCCGGACCATAAGAACAACGATGCACATTGCCCCTCTGCCATTTTGTCTTGCACCCCCTCCTGATAGTATGTAAGCTCATGCATGCAAGCAGGGACCTCACTCCTCATGTATGGATAATTATATGTATCTCTGTAATGTCTATTTTTTGTCTATGTATGTACCCCAGAATTGTAAAGTGCTGCGGAATCTGTTGGCGCTATATAAATAAAAATTATTATTATTATTATTATTATTATTATTATTATTATTATGTTTGACACTAAACCTGCATATAGTTGTGTTCGGATTGACCAATAGTGTAGAATAGTGGTATCATGTCGCTTTTACCATATTGTATTGCATTATGTAGACACAGGAACCCCCCAAACGTTACCATATTGCATTCTTTTTTACGATTTCACCTATTTATATCTTCATAAATAATAATTTTGGAATTCCGTCATACATGTTATGGTAAGATGCCCTTACATGGCTTGTAGATAGAAAACTGAAAGTGCTAGAGCTCTTAGAAGGGGAGGAGGGAAAAACTGAAACACTAAGATCAAAATTTGCGCGGTCCACTGGGTAATTTTGGGGCTGGTCCTCAAAGGGTTAAGGAACATATATTTGTTAACAATGGTTTGAATTTTTTACAAGCCATCAGATAAAAGAAAAGAGTATTCATGTTACATATCGTTGTAATCGTAACGACTTGAGGAACATATATATCAACACAGTTTTACCCCCCCAAATAAACAAAATGCGTTTTGTTTTTTCTTCAATTTCACCACACATTTATTTTTTTTCTGGTTTTGCAGTGTACTTTATGAAAAAATGCAGTCATTGCAAAGTACAATTAGTGGCGCAAAAATAAGGGCTCATGTGGGTCTCTAGGTGAAAAAATTTAACTGCTATGGCCTTTTAAGCACAAGGAGGATAAAAACGGAAGTGCAAAAATTTAAATTGGCTCTGTCTTTAACCCCCTAAGGTCAAAGCCAATTTTCGTTTTTGCACTTTTGCTTTTGCACTTTTGCTTTTTCCACTTTATGTTTAAAAGTCCATAGCGCTTGCATTTTTTCACCTAGAGAAGTATATGAGCACTTATTTTTTGCGAAACCAGTTGTACTTTGCAATGACAGGCATTATTTTTCCATAACATATGCTGTGAAACCGGAAAAAAATCATTTGCGCTGCCAAATTGAAAAAAAAAAAAGGAATTTGTTTTGATTTCGGGGAGTTTTGCATTTACGCCGTTCGCCCTATGGTAAAACTGACTGGTTATGCATGTTCCTCAAGTTGTTATGATTACAACGATATATAATATGTATAACTTTTATATTATCTGATGGCTTGTAAAAAATTCAAACCATTGTTAACAGATATATGTTCCTAAAAATCGCTCTATTCCCAGGCTTATAACGCTTTTATCCTTTGGTCTATGGGGCTGTGTCAGGTGTAATTTTTTGCTCCATGATGTGTTCTTTCTATCTGTACCTTGATTGCGCATATACGACTTTTTGATAATTTTTTATTACATTTTTTCTGGATTTGATGCAACCAAAAATGCGCAATTTTGTACTTTGGAATTTTTTGGCGCTTACGCCGTTTACCGTGCGAGATCAGGAATGTGATTAATTAATAGTTCGGGCGATTACGCGCGCGGTGATATCAAACATGTTTTTTATTTGTTTATTTATTTATATTTATAAAATGGGAAAACGGGGGTGATTTGGACTTTTAATAGGGGAGGGGATTTTTTATTAATAAAAAAAAACATTTTTACTTTTATTTTTACTTTAACTAGAAGTCCCCCTGGGGTATATACACAGCAAAGATCGATTAGATCGGTCATAGATTGCTGTGGCCTGCTGCAGGCCATAGCAATCTATTGCCGAGCCGGGATCAGCGTCATTCCAATGCTGAGGCCCGGCACGGGCAGAAGCGGGAACGGGAGATCCGTCCCACTAGACACCAGGGATGTGTTTATCTAAGCATCTAAGTGCAGCTGTCAGGTTTGACAGCTGCACTTAGAGGCTTAATTAGCCGCCGCGGCAACGGGACCCGCGCCGGCTAATAGAGGCACTGCCCGGCTGCACATGTCAGCCGGGATCAGCGCCGTTCAACCCCCCCCGCGGCACCATGACTTATCAGATACGTCATGGGTTGCTAAGGGGTTAAAGGGTTTTTTATGGGACATTACCTAAGTCACTATAAAGGGATGGTACCAAATTCGTTCTTAAAAGGATGACACCAAAGTCTGGTTTGGTGCTTCAAGGGGCGATACTAAAGTCCATATTAACCCATAGACGACCTAGGACGTACCAGTATCCTTTGGGTGCCTGTCCCCAGACGACCCTGGGCGTACCCGGAGCGCGCTTCATTGCAGGTTGGGGCTAGCTGCAATCAGTAGCTGGGCCCTCACTGTTAATGGCAGGCTGCAGTGAATGCTCTGCAGCATGTCATTAACACCTTAAATGTGGCGTTTAAGTGTAAGTGACAGGGACAGTCCCCTGTCACTTACCGATCGCGACCCCCGCAGCCGATCACTGTGTCAGACTGCCGAAGGGTCTCTTACCTTCCTCCATGCGGTCCGATTGGCCATCTCATTGAGTCTGCCACAGGCAGGCACAATGAGAAGAGCGCCTATTACACTGACCAATGCTATGCCTATGGCATAGCAATAATCAGTGTTTGCAATCAAGTGATTGCATGGAATAGTCCCCAAGAGAGACTTAAAGTGTGTAAAAAAAAAAAAAGAAGTAAAAATGTCCCTCCCCCCAATAAAAGTTAAAATCTCCCCCCTTTCCAATAATATAAATAAAACATATAAAAATAATTAAATAAATAAATATATTATATACCGTAGCATGCATAATAGTCTGATCTATTGAAATATAACAATTGCCATCCCATACAGTGAACGGCGTAAATGAACAGAGGGGAAAAAGTGCCAGGATTACCGATTTTTTGTTTCATTATATATATAAAAAAATTTTAAAAAGTGATTAACCCCTTAGTGACCGCCATGCTGCCTTTTCACAGCGGCCACTAATGGGCTTTATTCCGATGCGTACGCCTTTTAACGGCGGACGCATCGGAATAAATTACAGCCCGGCGGCGGCAGCAGGACGGGGGATCAGCGGTCAGTGTGACCGCTGACACCCTCCTGTAACTGCCCGGAGTGGAGGATTCTCCGCTCCGGGCAGTGTAACCCGTTAAATGCTGCTGTCAAACCATGACAGCGGCATCTAACGGGTCCCGGTGGATCCCGGACGGCACCGTGGGTCACTTACGTGATCGCGATGTCCCGCGGTCCTGTCCGGTCCTCTGATGTCTCAATGGTGATCCCAGGGTCCTAATGAAGGTCCCCGGGGTCACCATGGAGATGCCTCATGCTGACAGGGGTGTCCGTGGCTATTGCCTGTCAGCATGAGGCATGATACAATACATTGCAGTACATCAGGTACTGCAATGTATTGTATCAGTGATCTAAGTATTGTACAGTAATGTACACTAGTGTAAAAGTAAAAAAAAGTGAAAAAAATGTGCGCCAAACACAACCCAGCCCCCCCCCAATAATAAAGATGCATTACATTCCCCATACACTATAAAACATTACATAAAAGTGATCAAAAACACAAATCCTATACATATTTGGTATCGTTACGTCTGTAACGACCCAATCTATAAAACTATATCAATAATTATATCGCACGACACACGCTGTAAAAAAATAAATAAAAAAAACAGTACCAGAATAGCTGTATTTTATCAATCCACTTTAGAAAATACGTCATAAAAGAAATCAAAAAGTCATATACATATAAAACTGTCGTGCAAAAGATGAGAACGCTATGGATCTTGCAATGCGACGAGAGTTTTTGTGGGTTTTTGCTAGGAAGATAGTTTCTATTGCGCCAAAGTGATAATAGTTAAAAAAAGTACACAAATGTGGTATCGCCGTAACCGTAATCACCGAGAGAATACATGTATTATGTTATTAGTGACCGCCGATACGGATTTTTACGGCGATCACTTTATTCTGCTGCCATCAGCTCTTTATGACAATGGTGCAGAATAGTGCAGCGGCGCCGGTAATGCCCGCAGCCCCCTCCTCTCAGCTCGGAGGTAGCTGAGGGGTTGGGGCAGAGTGTGGGGTCAATCCCGGCAAGTCCCCTCACCGACGATCGCCATTATTATCAGTATAACGGCGGCCACCGGTAACAGACATTGCCAGCGCAGCTGAACGCTTTCATCTCTTCTCACCGTGAATCCACAGTGAGAGGAGATGAGAACATGTCCCCCCCCGTCCCCAGAATTAACCCTAGTGACCTAGCCACTGACCCTCCCCTACCTGGGCGGCCATCTGATCCAATCTGGGGAGATTACAGGCAATCTAGGGTAGATACAGGCAATCTGGGGTGGTTACGGGCAATCTGGGGTGGTGACGGGCAATCTGGGGTGGTAACAGGTAATCTGGGGTAGTTACAAGTAATCCAGGGTGGTTACGGGTAATCCAGGGCACTTGACTTTGGTGACAGGCGTAAAAAAAGTGCCGGCACCATTTGGAACAAGCGATCAGTGGTATATAGTATATACCGCTGATCACTTGTACTGGGACCACACCGGGTGGTCACCGATCATTGCCCCATGCTCACCGCCACCTCCGGTGGTAGAGAGAATGAAGCTTTGATAATTTTTAGTGGTTTATGCCCACATATGGGGTACCGTTCTACTCAGGAGAACCTGCTTTACATATATTGGGGTGAGTTTTCTCCCCTGTTCCTAGTGAAATTGAGAAATTTCAAACTAAACAAACATATTATTGGAAAAATTCTATCTTTTCATTTTTACTGTCTTCTTTTGAATACTTTCCTCTAATACCTGTGGGGTCAAAATGGTCACCACACCCCAAGATGTATTCTTTGAGGGGTGTACTTTCCAAAATGGGGTGACTTTTGGGGGGGGGGTTCTATTCTGCTGACACTACAGGGGCTCTGCAAACGCACCTGGCGCTCAGAAACTTCTTCAGCAAAATCTGAACTGCAAATGCTAATAGGCGCTCCCTTCCTTCTGAGGCCTGCTGTGTGCCCATACAGTGGTTTACGCCCACATATGGGGTACCATTGTACTCAGGAGAACCTGCATTACAAAATTTGGGGTGCATTTTCTCTCATGTTTATTATGAAAATGAGATACTTTAATCTTAACAAATATATTATTAGAAAATTTCTATTTTCCATTTTTTTCCGGCCTAATTGTGAATACTTTCCTCCAGCCCCTGTAGGGTTAAAATGCTCATTATACCCCTAGATTAATTCTTTAAGGTGTCTAGTTTCCAAAATGGGGTCACTTATGGGGGATTCCATTATACAAGCCTCCTAAATCAACTTAAAAAAAGAACTGGTCCCTAAAAAAATCAGTTTTGGAAATTTCTTGAAAATTTGATAATTTTCTGATACATTTCTAAGCCCCGTAACACCCTAAAAAAGTGAAATATGTTTACGAAATGAAGCCAGAATAAAGAGGACATATTGATAATGTGACTTACTAACTAATTTTTGTCATGTGCCTTTTTTTTTTTTTAGAAGCAAAGAATTTCAAAGTTCGTAAAGTGCAAAATTTTCACATTTTTCATTATATTTTGATGTTTTTCACAAAAAACACACAAGACAGTGACCAAATTTTGCCACTAACATAAAGTACCATATGTTACGAAAAAAACAATCTCAGAATCGCTAGCATACGTTAAAGCATCACTGAGCTATAAGCGCATAAAGTGAGACAGGTCAGATTTTGAAAAATGAGCCTGGTCATTAAGGCCCAAACAGGCTTGGTCCCTAAGGGGTTAAAATGTCCGCGCTACACAAATAAGGTGTTATACAGCCCCATACATTCCCATAGGTGAAAAACGAAAACCATTATAATAGGGTCTTGTATTAATAATTAATTGAAAAAACTAAAGGTTTTCATTTACAAAAATTAAAACATTAGAAAATCTTTGTAAACCTGCATATGGTTGTGTTCGGACTGACCTATAGAATAATGTTATCATGTCGCTTTTACTGTATAGTTCATTATGTAAACACAAGAACCTCCCAAAAGTTACCATATTGCATTCTTTTTTACGATTTCACCAGTTTATATGTTCATAAATGATATTTTTGGGGTTCCATAATACATGTTATAGTAGAATGAACGCCATTACAAAGTATGTGCCATGGCCCTGTAGATAGAAAAATGAAAGTGCTAGAGCTCTTTGAAGGGGAGGAGGAAAAAACTAAAACACAAAAATGAAAATTGGCGCGGTCCACTGGGTCATTTTGGGCTTGGTCCTCAAAGGGTTAAAGGGGTAGTACATAAGTTGCTCCTAAAGGAACAATACATACATTGCTTTTAAAGGGATGGTGCCAAAATTGCTCTTGAAGGGACAGTACCAAAGTTGCTCTTAAAGAGAGGGGTTCTTTAAGGGTTAAAGTTTCCCTTTAGCTTCACTATGTGTTTTCTGCTGGAAATGCACATCTAGTTTTAACTGTCTTATAATTTAACATATATTGACAACTAAGGTTATTTTACTACCTTTCTTTGATTTTTTCATGCCTTCCTTTTGCTTTTAATGCAAACTGTCTGCTCTGATGTCCTCAGACCAATGTCTTGTCTTGTTTTCATCCTGTAGCACACTTTCTGTGTATAAGACACTTTAACCAGGAATTCAGCTAACTCACTCTCCCTCCCACTACACTTTCTTTATTATAACCCCTTCCTCTGTGGGAGGGAGGAAGACTTGGCTAAATCCCTAGCTAGAGTCTTGGAACAGGAAGTCTGTTACAGGATGTACACCAGACGGGACTTTGTGCTGGAGACAACATAGCAGACCATTTGCATCAAAAGCTGAAGGAAAGCATGTACTGTAGCTTCTGTAAAGCATGTCTAAAACAATGCTCAAATTGCACAGCAAAAGCTCAGAAAATATGACTGTCCTCATAAGGGCTCGTTCACACAGAGCAAAAGCAGCTGAATTTCTGCGCTGAATCAGCACTGAAATTTCAGCCGTTAAAATAGGTGCAGAGCTAATTTCCATTGTGTTGAATAGAAATTCTGCTCTGCAGTTCACACGGTGGAATTTCCGCACTGAACTAATCCGCTTTCCGCCAGAAGAATGAACATGTTCATTCTTCCGCTAGTGGAAGCCTATACAAATCAATGGGGCTCTGATTTTCTGTTTCAGCGCGGAATACGCGTGTATTCAGCGCGGAATACAAGCGTAATACAAGCTGAAATTACACACTGAATCAGCGCGGAAATGGGGGGGGGAAAGTATGGGGAAATCCCAAGACAACCCAAAAGAGGTGATACCAGGGGCCCACAAGAAAGAAATGACAATGTCAGCATGCACACAGCATATGACCACAGCAAAAGTTTCCCAAAAAAAACATACATACATACATACCTCTCAAATTAGTGCATCTCCATCAATTGCAAAGCAGTGATGTTTTGCCATTTCTGCTCAGCTCAGTTCCTTCTCCTCTGCCAGCTCTGAGGTGATCTGTTCTAGAATATTCAGGTACTATATAGTCTAGTCTCCAAAGTCTGCAAAATTGTTGTTGGCACCTTCCTCCATTATTACTCACTAAATACTAGCTGAATTTCAGCGCTGAATGCATGTGGAATCAGCGCGGATTCCTCGAGTATTACGCCCTGAAATACGCAGGGACTCCGCTCACATTCTGCTTACATTCTGCTCGGAATTCAGTGTCAGTTGATTTCAGGCAGAAATAGTTCCTCGTGTAATCCGCCCCTTTTGCTCTGTGTTAACGTAGCCTAATAATGCACAAAAATTTAATTGCAATCAGCAAACAGAAAAAAAACATATTTCAGTATCTGGCTATAGTCAGTAACAAGTTAGAGTAAGACTATGTTCACATAATATTGTTTTTCAGTAAAAGTAGGGGCGCTGATTGCAATGGAATCAGCGTCTGTTCTTTACTGCAGGGGTGGCATTGCATTGAAGTCAATGCAATGTCGCCCATTGCGTACATAGAGCGTTATGTTAACGCCCATTCTTTAGACATGCCACTTCTTTAAGCGGAGAGTAGTGGGAGCGGACGTGCGCGTGCCTTCTCATTCACTCACTGCAGGACACTGAGCCAAATTCTGCCGTATTTGCTCAGTGTGAATTTGGCGTAAAGGGCCACGGTGGCAAGCAGTGCCTGCAAGTCAATTTAAAAAAAAGAATGTCCCTACAGCCAATACAGAGGTATTGACTGCAGGAAAATCCTGAATGCAGCCTGGCGGTCGTTGGTTTGACAGCGTCCGTTGCTATGCAATGGATGCTGTTAAACATAGTGTGAACATAGCCTAATACATTCTCTTTAAGAAGGAACTGCTGCATGAGGGAAACCCCACATTATATGTTTACATTGGCTGTACTATTATCAAACTCCGTTTTATTCTCCTATTCAAAGTCCTTATTTCTGAAGACCAAGGTGATCTACCAAGAGATCTATGTACATAACTGGAATAAGTGCAATAAACCATTCCTTTCATAGTCCTAAACATGTATCATTTTATTAAGTGGCTTTCCCTTAATGTAACATCCTTGTTTTTGGTTCTGTGATTGATTTTTATTTTAGCAGTTTATATCTTGCTCCTTTTCTCACACAATTCCCTCTTGTTGCCATTATTTATGACTGAACACACGCTGAGGTGCATTTAATGCATCTCACTTATTTTCACAGCTGCAAAGATAGCTCTAGCAGGGAATAAAATGAGGATGTGGAATTGATCCAAACACAGGGACTGTGATAATCTGAGTTTACGCTCTATCTTTATGTTGTAAGAAGCACAAAGCATGAGAAATCAAGCCTGGTGTTGTGCAGGATTTATATGTGTCAGCCTCTGTTGCATGTGTATCTGTGGGGAATTGTTGGACTTATTTATTAGAAAATACATGCTTTATTAGCAGCACTTTTTCCCCAGAACCATCTGATGTCAGGGGATACATTGTTTTATGTTCTTGGAGAAGAACATATTGGTTTCTGGACAGTTAAATACAATGTGCTTGCTTTGAGCAAATGGTTCATGCCAATTGCTTTATGTTGGGAGATGAATGTACTCAGGGATTTAAATTAAATGCATTGAAAGCAAATATTTGAGATGTTCTAATGTACGAACATTAAAACATGAGTGTACATAACAAGTAAATAGTTACTGAATACAAACTGCTATTATACAGTTGTGATGAAATTAATTAAATGCTGCTCCTCATAATATGCACAACTATAATCACATAATAACAAACTCTATTGTCTGTACCTTGTTATTCTGCTCTATGATTATGGTACGTTTATGCTTCAATGAACCTCATTTATGTCATACTCCTGTTGCCAAGGAGGTAGTGCTTCTGTATTCTCTAAAAAAAGATGACGCCATGAACCGGGGATGTAATAACAATGGATCGCCAGCAAGGGCCACTATATATAGAAGTCAATGAGTACCATTGACTTCTATATATAGTGCGCCCCTGCTGGACACTCCATTGTAATTACAATGGATGTGTATGTAAATGTAATACAGTATACAGTGTTTTTGATTGCATACAATTATGGAATACTTTGGGGAGCAAGTGTCCTTGCTCCCCAAAGTATTCCATAAATGTAATCAATCAGTACATAACAGTAACCCACCGAACGCCTGCCGCTACCGAACACCTGCCGCTACCGAACGCCCGCCGCTACCGAACACCCGCCGCTCTGGACTACACTCAACTACTACTCTCATGGTGATGGGAGAGTAGTAGCTGGGTTATATCGCTGCCGCCGCTGCTGCTGCTGCTGATGGGCGCAGGGGGAGCCACTCATCACTTTGCAGCTATCACCCCGCTCCGCTCCCCCCTCCTCCTCCGGCCAAACTTCACACTATGTGATGGCTGACTCCCCACCCGGCCACCACTTTTCGATCACACGTGCCGGCCGGGGACACCAGGAAGCACCGGGAGCCAGCAACCATGAGAGTAGTAGTTGAGTGTAGTCCAGAGCAGCGGGCGTTCAGCAGTGGCGGGTGTTCGATAGCGGCAGGCGGGCGGCGGTTCGGCGGGCTTACTGTTATGTACTGATTGATTACATTTATGGAATACTTTGGGGAGCAAGGACACTTGCTCCCCAAAGTATTCCATAAACGTATTCAATCAAAAGCACTGTATACTGTATTACATTTACAAACACATCCATTGTAATTACAATGGAGTGTCCAGCAGGGGCGCACTATATATAGAAGTCAATGAGTACCATTGACTTCTATATATAGTGCGCCCCTGCTGGACACTCCATTGTAATTACACCCCCGGTTCGTGACGTCATCTCTTTTTAGAGAATCTGAAGTCTCCCTGATCTACTACATTTAGGGAAATAGCTCTATATGTGCATTTCCCATAATTAATGTACGTTAGAAATTTGTCTAACTTTCCATAAGTAATAACATATAAAAAAATAGTTTTGGCCGGAGTTGTCCTTTAATACTTTGTTAATCAGTTAGTAGGATGAAAGGATTTTAAGTTTAGATTATTAAAAGAAAATGCTACCTACCTTGGGTAGAAAAATGTGATCATGAAAAATTAGGTATATCTCGTACTGTGGTATTTAAAAAGAGCCTTACATGAGATATAACTGTAAGGGAGAGTAGGAGTAGTAGAGAAGAGAGTAACAAGAGTTTGATGGGTTGACTGCTAAGATAAAAATGTAGCCTACTGATCCATGTATATCTCTGCTTCTTTATATTTTTCCCCTCCTAAAATGAAATAAAATTCTTTGGGTCCACAATGGGGTCTGTAACTAAGGCTTTAGTTAAAAATTCTGGATGGATATTGGCAGCTGCGGGGTCACAGTCCAGTGGCGGATTAAATGTACCCTGGGCCCCGGGCTGTCCACCCAACCTGGGCCCCCCCCAGTCAATTCGCCCACATTATAATCTGCTACTGCGCCCCCCCCCCCCACTGTCCCCAATAAACACTGCCTGCCTCCCCTCCCTTCTGGCCCCAATAAACATAATGTTTGGTCCCTTGCTGCTACCCCCAGTAAGCATTGCCCACCCCACCTCCACTGCCCCCAATAAACATATCGCCACCTCACCTGGTCCCCTGATGTTGCCCCCCCCCAAGGTCACAGCAGCACAGAGGATGTCAGGAGGGGAGGGTGCTGATCTTATAGGAGAGGTCCAAGCAGCACAGAGGATGTCAGGAGAAGAGGGTGCTGATCTTATAGGAGAAGTCCGAGCAGCACAGAGGATGTCAGGAGGGGAGGGTGCTGATCTTATAGGAGAGGTCCGAGCAGCACAGAGGATGTCAGGAGAGGAGGGTGCTAATCCTATAGGAGATAGTCCCCCTTTATAGATGGTCTCCCTCTTCCCCCCCCTTATAGATGGTCCCCCTCTTTCCCCCTTTATAGATGGTCCCCCTCTTTCCCCCTTATAGATGGTCCCCCTTTCCCCCCTTATAGCTGGTCCCCCTCTTCCCTCTCCCCCCTTATAGCTGGTCCTCCTTTCCCCCCTTATAGATGGTCCCGCTCTCCCCCCTCCCTTATAGATGGTCCCCCTCTCCCCCCTCCCTTTATAGCTGGTCCCCCTCTTTCCCCCCCTTATAGCTGGTCCTCCTCTCCGTCCTTATAGATGGTCCCCCTCTTTCCCCCCCTTATAGCTGGTCCTCCTCTCCGTCCTTATAGATGGTCCCCCTCTTTCCCCCCCTTATAGGCGGTCCCCCTCTTTCCCCCCCTTATAGCTGGTCCCCCTCTTTCCCCCCTTATAGATGGTCCCCCTCTTTCCCCCCTTATAGATGGTCTCCCTCTCCCCCCTCCCTTATAGCTGGTCCTCCTTTCCCCCCCTTATAGCTGGTCCCCCTCTTTCCCCCCTTATAGATGGTCCCCCTCTTCCCTCTCCCCCCTTATAGGTGGTCCTCCTTTCCCCCCTTATAGCTGGTCCCCCTCTTCTCCCTTTTATAGATGGTCCCCCTCTCCCCCCCTTATAGATGGTCCCCCTCTTTCCCCCCTTATAGATAGTCCCCCTCTCCCCCCCTTATAGATGGTCCCCCTCTTTCCCCCCTTATAGATAGTCCCCCCTCTCTTATAGATGGTCCCCCTCTCCCCCCCTCCCTTTATAGATGGCCCCCCTCTTTCCCCCCCTTTATAGCTGCCCCCCCTTTATAGATGCCCCCCCAGTTAGTAAATAACACAAAAATAACAAAATACAACTCACCTACCCTGCGTTCCCCCGTCGATCCTCTCTCCGTCTGATGCACGGCTGCCGGGGGTGTCCCGTCCTCTCCCCAGCAGCGCGCGCATCACACAGCTCCTAGTGCCGCCTGGGCCCTGACTTCCGGTACGTGCGCTCCCAGTACCGGAAGTCAGGGCCCCAGGCGGCACTAGGAGCTGTGTGATGCGCGCGCTGCCGGGGAGAGGACCGGACACCCCCGGCAGCCGCGCATCAGACGGAGGCAGCCGGAGACTCTTGTGACCGCAAGGGAAACAATGCTTGCGGTCACAAGAGCCTGCAGTGGCGGGGGGAAGGGGGCCTCCCGGGCGGCATTATAATGTGGGCGGCAAGGCATGGGCCCCCCCGGAGCCTCGGGCCCCGGGCGGCCGCCCAAACCGCCTACATTATAATCCGCCATTGTCACAGTCGCAGAATCTTCTCAATTACAATGTGACTGCATTCACAGGTTACACAACAGGCAGTGTGACAAAGTGGTTCCTGGTCACACCACTGGGAATCGCTATGCAGTTCTAGCCTAAAGCACATTCTTAATATTCTGTAAATAATACATTCGTACTGGAGAAGAGGAGTACCCCTTAATTCAATATAAAGACAATGTAGGAGATAGAAACTTGACACAATATTTATGCCTCAGTGGAAGATGAACCCTCATTTATCAGAAATGTCAAAAAAGCCTGTACTTAACCCCCATAACAACCAGAGTGTAATTTTCAATAGTTTAAGAAGTGAATTTTGAGCTCTGCTAGGTGGTTCTGGGCAACAAGTTCAGTACCGTATTTTCTGGCGTATAAGGCGAATGGACGTATAAGACGACCCCTGCCTTTTCAAGACATTGTCAGGGGTTCGCCTTACATGCCGGAAAATGTTAACACCTGCCTGACCGCAGCCCTGCTGCGGTCAGGCAGGGGTTAACTGCGGTTAAATTAATAAATCAACAAACAGGTAAGTTACCTGGGCCTGTTTCTGGCCTCCGCCTGTCTTCTTCTCCGCTCCTGTTCCCGGCGCAGCCAGTGTGACGAACGGAGGTTGGGAACGGGCCCAGGTGAGTTAAAGGACAACTCCGGGCAAAACTATTTTTCAATATGTTATTACTTATGGAAAGTTAGGCAAATTTCTAATGTACATTAATTATGGGAAATGCACATATAGGGCTATTTCCCCTAATTTAGTAGATCAGGGAGACTTCAGATTCTCTAAAAAAAAGTGACGTCACAAACGGGGGTGTAATTACAACGGAGTGTCCAGCAGGGGCGCACTATATAAAGAAGTCAATGAGTACCATTGACTTCTATATATAGTGTGCCCCTGCTGGACACTCCATTGTAATTACAATGGATGTGTTTGTAAATGTAATATACAGTGTTTTTGATTGAATACATTTATGGAATACTTTGGGGAGCAAGTATCCTTGCTCCCCAAAGTATTCCATAAATGTAATCAATCAGTACATCACAGTAAGCCCGCCAAACCGCCGCCGCCCGCCGCTACCGAATGCCCTATCTGATTGCTGACTCCCCGCCCGGCCGCCGGCACATGTGATCGGAGAGCGGCTGCTCTCCGATCGTGTAAAGTTTGCCCGGACCCGGAAGAAAACCGTCAAGCGTAGAAAATGAAATAGATATCTAGTAAATAGTCGATAATCAGTGTCTCCACCCGTAAATGACAAATCATGTAAAAACAAGGGGTAAATAACGGTAGTGGTAGACAAACTCAGTCACGTTGAAAGACTAAGTTTTATTCAGTTATCAGAAGAAGTTTTACAGTGTACAACAGCATAATGCTAGTAAAATATCGTAGACCATGTTGGTCTATGATGTAGAGAGAAGAAATAGGGGGAAGTGGATGGGAGAGGATAGTAAGGTCAAGTAACTCAGATGCTAGTTATCCCTGCCTAACTAGGTAGGAGCCGCTAGGGTAAGGCGTCCCCCACAGCTAGCGGGACTGACCCTGCGCTGGTTGATGCTAACTGTCAGGGCGTTCCACCAGTCAAGTTTTGCTCAAGTCCTGTATGTTTGTAGCATACAAGGTAAATGTTGTTCAAATGGAAGAAACAGGGGGGTATGTGGATATGAATGCTTCGTCCACTAGGGTTCCGACGCGTTTCTCCTCCTCGTCTCACGCAGTTGTGGTGACAACATGGAGGTTCATCAGGGAAATTGTGGACTTCTTAGGTGCATGTGAGCACTAAATCATAGAATGTAGTCTAAATAAAAAACAGGAATATTAGTCCCATCCCTCTAGTTAATGTTAATGATCAATAGGTTGTTGGGTAGATGCACAGGTTACCTCTGTATGATGTATAGCTGGGCTTGTCCAGAGGATAAATTATTGGCAGCCCTAAGAAGGTCGTTGTAGGTAAGGGACCTAGATATTTAAAAAAACATGAATGTAATGAAAAAAATCAAGGCTGTATGTACATGTCCCCGCCCAAGATTCAATGTCGAAAAAATTACCTTTTCAGCTCTGTGGAGTGTGTGATAAGGGTGATACAGCGGCAACAGAATACTCTCCTAGCGTCTTTACATTGTTAAGTGAACTGCAGACCTGGGTAAGATCGATGTAACCCAGTGTAAATATGTTATAAATGAGAAGGATAGCCTCTGATGCCATATGGGAAGTACCCCAATCCCAAGTACATTACCTCCAGATGTGGGTCTTATGATTGGTTAGGGAATTAACCTATTTCCATCCAATAGATGAGGAACACTTGGTGAAGTTCTAGGTATGTAAGGAGTTAATGGGGGTTGCCGCACTCCACGGAGACGGCACGCTGTGGGGGAGAATTGTATACTTAACTATAGCCCTGGTAGTAGATAAGCATAATCTGTAGTACGATACATTTATGAAGTGGAAACAGAGATAGGTAAAGACTTACTCAGATGCCGTGTATGCGTGGGATTCCGGTCTCTCAGGACGCCGGTCTGTGTCTATTTAGGAGAGTTCCGGAACCGCTATGTATACATTGGTAACGTGACGTGATGATGTCACCCCGTACGGGCCATGATTGTAGTGTACAGGTGCGCATCGTATGGCCTTTGATGGCGTGAATACGCACCTGTTGACTGACGTGATGACGTCACGGCGTACGTACGGGTGGTGCGCACGTGCATAGCATCATTTGGGGAGCAAGGACACTTGCTCCCCAAAGTATTCCATAAATGTATTCATTAAAAAACACTGTATATTACATTTACCTACACATCCATTTTAATTCCAATTGAGTGTCCAGCAGGGGCGCACTATATATAGAAGTCAATGGTACTCATTGACTTCTTTATATAGTACGCCCCTGCTGGACACTCCATTGTAAAAACACCCCTGATTCGTGACGTCACGGTTTTTTAGAGAATCTGAAGTCTCCCTGATCTACTAAATTAAGTGAAATAGCCCTATATGTGCATTTCCCATAATTAATGTACATTAGAAATTTGTCTAACTTTCCAAAAGTAATAACATATTAAAAAATCGTTTTGGCCGGACTTCTCCTTTAACTGTTTGTTGTTTTTAAATGGTCGCCCCATAAAGTGGGGATGCGGGCCATTTGGGCCATTTGGCGTATAAGACGATCCCCGACATTGGCGTATCTGACAAGATTTTTCGGGGTTAAAAAGTCGTCTTTTACATTGGAAAATACGGTATTTTCTTTAGTTTATTAGATGAGGCAAGATGACTATATATATATATATATGTAGCAACAGGATACTGTTCACTACGCTCACCAGATCTGTACAGAATATGTATAAGGAGCAGACTCTCACCTCATGAATAGAGATGAGCGAACCTCGAGCATGCTCAAATTCATCCGAACCTGAGTGTTCGGCATTTGATTAGCGATGGCTGCTGAAGTTGGATACAGGGTTAAGGTTGTCTGAAAACATGGATACAGTAAATGACTATATCAATGTTTTCCACATAGCCTTTAGGCTTTATCCAACTTTAGCAGCCCCCGCTAATGAAATGCCGAACGCTCGGTTTTGGATGAACTCTAGCATGCTCGAGGTACGCTCATCTCTACTCATGAGTTATTTCTAGAACAGTCTCTGTTAAGGCCCTATTACTCGGGCTGATCCTGAGGAGCAAGCGAGTGCTGACCTGTCAGATCAGTGCTCACTTGCTTCTCGTTCCTAGCTCATTGCCGGCATTATTACATGCACCAATAGCAAGCGGGTAAGGGCAGGGGGGCTGTGGGAGGGGCTTACCCCTTGGGAGCCCATAGGAGATAGCAGCGGTCTGCTGCTGACACTCCTATTACATGGAGCAATGGCCAGTAGACCGTCATTGTCGTAGAAGATTTTTTTTCAACATGTTGAAAGACGAGTATCAGTTGCCTTTTAACACTAGCTATTACACCAAACGATTATCGGCCGTGACGGCCGATAATTAGCCAATTACGGCCGATTATTGCTTGGTGTAATAGGGCCTTTAGAAATTGCAATTTATAGCTCCAATGCAGGAAGTTGGTATCATATTTAGTGAAGCAGAGGTCAGACCACATGGAGTACTTTCACAGTGGTGTGGAAAGTGGGCAATGCCAATTCCTATTGTATGGCTATGATCATGTGACCTTAAAGGGAATACATTACTAATTGGCCACATTAAAAGAATTGTGTGAATGTTCAAAGGGAGGGAGAATTATTTTGTAAATTCTGTCAGACAGATATATATATTCTGTCCGAAAAGCCACACTACTCAATCTCCTTGTTAAAACTTTAACTTGATTTTCATACACTAGCAAATTTTGTCCTTTTAAAAGATAAACTTTTGTTTTCCAATATCAATTTTAAAGCCTATAATATATAGTATACAATAAAATAAACACTGCTATCACCTATTCTATTAACCAGCAGAATGTATTTTTAGTACAGTGATTTTATTCGATGGATTCTAGTTATGCATTGTGTGGGATAAAAGAGCACTTAGATCATTATTAGTCTCCGCATAATCATGTGTTACATAGATCAATGCACCAACAAATTATTTCCTTTCAGCTGTTTCAATAAACAGATTGCTGCATTGATTTCACTGAATGAAAAAACCTCTAGGGCACTAGAATTCAACAAACTATAATACGATTTACTAACCATCAAATTAAATACAAAATATGAATGCCCGCACATTGTAATACCTATTTGTTTTAATCATTATTTTATGCAATGTACAAAATATTTAGTTATTAATAAATGATAGCTATCTGGATAACAAAATTAATTGAAACTCACTCACTCTATCTGTCTATCTACAGTGCTGCACACCATTATTGTCACCCCTTTATTTTTTTTATAGACTGTAAAATATCTTTACAAATGTAAATGTAAATGTACCAACGTTATATCCTCAGGATGTTTTATTTAGTGATCCAAAGTAAGACAATAAAATATTGATTTTTAATTTAGATGTAATTTCAAAGAAGAAACAGAATAAGCAGCATGTACAGAAATAAAGGCACCCGTAGTAAATATTTGGTTGCACACCCTTTGGCATTGATGACAGCCTCCAAACATTTCTTGTAGCCATCGATAAGCTTTTTGCACTTCTCCTCTGGTATTTTCTCCCACTTTTACTTTGCAGTTTGTTCAAGCTCTTGAATCTTTGCAGGGTTCAGCTAACCCTAAAGATTTTCAATGGGATTGAGGTCATTTTAACACAGTGCGTTTTTCTTTTTCAACAATTTCTGTGTACTTTTGGATGTGTGGCTTTGGGTCATTGTCTTTATGGAAGACCCATGATCTTTGACTCAAACACAGTTTCCTTACACTGGGTAGGACATTACACTTTAAAATCTCTTGATAATTCTCAGATTTTAATGATTTCTGTTATATGGTCAAGGCCTCCAGTACACGACCCAGCTAAGCAACCCCACAGCATTATAGATCCCCACCATGCTTAACTGTTGGTAGGGTGTTCTTTTCTTTATAAGCTTTATGATGCTGTCTGTAAATAAACTGTTGCTTTGCATTGCTAGTAGGATGGATTTTTCTGTCATCTGTCCACAAAATATTTTTCCAGATTGGCAAGGATCAGTCATTCTTTTTTTCTGTCTTTTCTTCAGCAATAGTTTCTTCCTTGGCCTTAGTCCATAAAGCTTTATGTGGGGCATATGGATTTTTTGAAACCATGACCTCAGACTGTTCCAGGTTGGCCTCCAGGTCTTTGGGTGTTTGACATGATGTTTTTTAAACCATTCACACCAACCTTCCAAGACATCTTTTGTCCATTTTCCTCTTTCCCCCACATCCAGGGAGGTTCTTGACGGTTCTATGCTTGGCAAACGTCTTAATATCATTGTGCACTGTTGAAACTGGAATACCAAGGTCTTTGGAATGGGCCTTATACATTTTAGAAGTCTTGTGTTTTCTAATAATAGCAGTTCTGATGTCCTAAGACAGCTCCTTTGTCTTCACCATTATGACAAAGGAACAAGGCCCAACATGTGGCTTTTTTATACACTTAAGTCATCAAGCTTTTGCTAATTTGTGTCAAATCAGCACCGACAATTTATCAAAGGTGATTCTCATTTGTGATATAACACAGGGAGTCAAATGTGTTTCTATAGTAATTATATATAATGGGTGCCAATATCAGTGCCACATCACGTTTTAGGTTTTTATATTTTTCCATCCTGTCTTTTGTTTTAGTTTTTTTTTAATAATTTGCTTTTTTGTATTTAGCACGTGTGCATGGGTGCAAATAAGGATGAACAGGACTCTATCTAGCTGTCTCTACTCTCTGGTGGGCCCATGTTCTGAGCCAATAGCAGACTCTAAATGACTAGATTTACAATATACCAAGATATGGACAGCATGTTTTGCAACATATACTCTGTAATTACCTAAGGTGTTGACAAGATTCTACTGCAATCAGAATAGATAAATAATAATTATATTATCCAACTTTTCAGACATCTAGCTTTATAGCAATTAGTGTCAGAATACATTTAAGGGAAATTCTGAATGCACAACATCTCTCTCTCTCTCTCTCTCTTCTCAGATGTATAACTGGCTATGATGGTGTGATCTGGCATTATCAGCCTTTAGTTTTATAATCATGGTGTCTGCCTATCATTACAATAGGATCCTCTGATTATGACATGACTTCTGACCCAGCCACCACTGATCATTGACCCTACCTGCAGTGTACAGAACACAACCTAAAAAATAACAGGATGTGTCAGCCTAGTATGCATATTTAACATACTTATCAAGTAAATACACACATTACATTCTCTTGGTACAGTTAAAGAGGATATGCCAAAACTCTCCTGACAGACAAACCTCCCAACCTTCTTGGATCCAAAGGGAAATGCTAAATTTCAGGCACTATCACCCTGTCCTGGGAGGTCATGCTGCCATCTCCATGTCCCCCACATCGTATCACTGTACTGCCAGTTTAAGCATGTCGTACTACACAGTATGTATTTCCAGCTGCCTGCTGGGTCATTACATTGGCAAAGCTAAACCCTGACTTTCTTGTAGCTGTGCAGTGATTGGTGCAACATTGTCTACACACAGGGTGACAAAGCCAAGTGTACGGTAACCTACTGCTTGCATGTTCTCTAGAGATACTCTTCAAACCCATCCAGTCTTCCTGATCTCTCTCTTTCTGGATACTGCACGCAAAGTTTGGTGGGGAAAGAGGTGGAGGGCACAATGGTTAACTTGCAGCTGTTCTCTAGAGGATCCCTGTACTTTGCTCATTATAACCTTTTGCTGCTGCCACTACCATGTAGGGATAATATTAGACAAGCAGTGCCTGAACATACTCTGAACATAATGCTTAGAATTGAGGTGGGACAAGACAATCTTGTTTCATAGCTTTAGAGCCTTTTAGTTGCTTTTTTTTTTTTTTTTTACAAACTTCTGGTGTTTATGTTTTTCATTTTTGCCCCACATAGGAGAGGCTTCTTTTTGGCTACAGAATCATGTTGCTTAACCCCTTGCCGCATATGGACGTACCGTCACGTCCAAATCTGCAGCCTGTTCCTGCAGATGGACTTGCCGGTACGTCCTCGGGATGACAGGGGCGCAGGAGCTGCGCTCCTGTAATCCCCGGTGGGGCCCGGCTGTCAGTGATAGCAGGGCACCCGCCGCAACTGCTGAGATCCGGGCCGTGCCTGGATCTAGGCAGTTAACCCCGGCAGCCGCCGCTGCATTTCATCTCCCCCCACTGTAAATCCACGGCGGGGGGAGATGAAATAAGTCCCCAGATATACCGCTGATCGCTTGTGCCATGTGCTGATCAGCACTTTTTATCCCCTGCCACCATAAATGATTGGTGACAGGGGATAAAAAGTGAAGTGTCTGTCCCCCCCAAGTCGCCCCCCCAGTCACCCCCTGTCCCCCAGTCACCCCCCCCCCCTCCCATTATACTCACCGGATCCAGGGAGCTCCTTCCTCCTCGGCGTCCAGGCTGCTTCTGAAGTGCGCATGCGCTCCAGAAGCAGCCAACTCTGAAAATTTGGTCTCTGTCACTGAACTATGATTACTGTAATAGAAAATATCACAGTAATCATAGTAATACAGTGAAAAGGACTGTGTAAAGTACAAAAAGTGACAAACATACAAAAAAATAAAACACACACTTTTTATTATAGTAATAATTGTAGTTTACTCCCAAATTACCCCTAACCCCCCCGATTACCTGTAACCACCGCAGGTTGCCCGTAACCGCCACAGGTTGTCCGTAATCACGCCAGATTGCACGTAACAACCGCACGTTGCCCGTAACCACCGCACGTTGCCCGTAACCACCGCACGTTGCCCGTAACCACCGCACGTTGCCAGTGACCCCCTCCAGATTGTCCGTAATCACCCCAAATTACATGTACCCACCCCAGATTACCTAAAAGCACTTCAGTTTATCCGTAACAATCCCAGATTGTCCATAACCACCCCAGGTTGCCCGTAACCACTGCAGGTTGCGCATAACCACCCCAGGTTGCTCGTAATCATGCCAGATTACATGTAACCCCCCCAGATTGCACGCAACCACCGCAGGTTGCCTCTGACCAACACAGGTTGCCTCTGACCAACGCACGTTGCCTCTGACCACTGCACGTTTCCTCTAACCACCCCAAATTGCCAATGACCCCCTCCAGATTGCCCGTAACCACGCCAGTTTACAGGTACCCACCTCAGATTACCTATAAGCACTTCAGTTTATCCGTAACCACCCCAGATTGTCAGTAACCACCCCAGATTGTCAGTAAGCACCCCAGATTGTCAGTAACCCCCCCAGATTGTCCTTAACCACCCCAGATTGTCAGTAACTACCCCAGATTGTCCGTAACCACCCCACGTTGCCCATAACCACCCCAGGTTGCCTGTAACCACCCTAGATTGTCTGTAACCACCCCAGGTTTCCTGTAACCACAGCAGGTTGTCCGTATCACCCCACGTTGCCCATAACCACCCCAGGTTGCCTGTAACCACCAGAGGTTGCCTGTAACCACCCCAGGTTGTCTGTAACCACAGCAGGTTTTCCGTATCCACCCCACATTGCCCGTAACCACCCCAGGTTGCCCGTAACCACCCCAGATTGCTCGTGACCACCCCATGTTGACCGTAACCACCCCAGGTTGTCCTTATCCACCTCAGATTACCCGTAACCACTCCAGGTTGCCCGGAACCACCTCCAGATTACCCGGAACCACCCCAGATTGTCCATAACCACCCCGCATTACCTGTAATCTAATTTTTTTTATTTTGTTTAAGTAACTGCGCTATTCTAATAACTATTATTATCTGCGGTTTTGCTCCAGCAAATTGGCGCTCCTTCCCTTCTGAGCCCCGTTGTGTGCCCATACAGTGGTTAATGCCCACATATGGGGTACCGTTGTACTCAGGAGAACCTGCGTTACAGATTTTGGGGTACATTTTTTCTCCTGTTCCTTGTGAAATTTAGAAATTTCTAATTAAACCAACAAATTATTGGAAAAATTTGAGTTTTTCATTTTTACTGGCCAATTTTGAATACTTTCCTCTAATACCTGTAGGGTCAAAATGCTCACCACACCCCAAAATGAATTCTTTTAGGGGTGTACTTTCCAAAATGGGGTGACTTATGGGGGGGGGGTTCACTCCGCTGGCACTACAGGGGCACTGCAAACGCACCTGGCGCTCAGAAACTTCTTCAGCAAAATCTGCATTGAAAAGGCTAATTGGCGCTCCCTTCCTTCTGAGCCCCGCTGTGTTCCCATACAGTGGTTTATGCCCACCGTTGTACTCAGGAGAACCTGCGTTACAAATTTTTGGGTACTTTTTTTTTCTTGTTCCTTGTGAAATTGAGAAATTTCAAACTAAATGAACATATTATTAGAAAAATTCGAGTTTTTCATTTTTATTGTCTAATATTGAATACTTTCCTCTAATAACTGTTGTGTATATATATATATATATATATATATATATATTATTGGAAAATTTTAATTTTCCATTTTTTTACAGGCTAATGGTGAATACTTTGCTCCAGCCCCTGTAGGGTTAAAATGCTCATTATACCCCAAGATTAATTCTTTAATGGGTGTAGTTTCCAAAATGGGGTCACTTAGGGGGGTTTCCAGTATACAAGCCTCCTAAATCAACTTAAAAAAAGAACTGGTCTCTAAAAAAATCATTTTTGGAAACTTTCACTTGGTGAAAATGTGGTAATTTGCTGATAAATTTTTAAGCCCTGTAACACCCTAAAAAAGTAAAATATGTTTATGAAATGAAGCCAGAATAAAGAGGACATATTGGTAATGTGACTTAGTAACTAATTTATGTGAAACGACTTTCTTTTTTTAGAAGCAGAGAATTTTAAAGTTCATAAAATGCTAATTTTTAACATTTTTCATGATATTTTGATGTTTTTCACAAAAAACACACAAAGTAGTGACAAAATTTTGCTACTAACATAAAGTTCCATATGTGATGAAAAAACAGTCTCAGAATCGCTAGCATATGTTAAAGCATCACTGAGCTATAAGCGCATAAAGTGAGACAGTTCAGATTTTGAAAAATGAGCCTGGTCATTAAGGCCCAAATAGGCTTAGTCTTGAAGGGGTTAAACGGTTGAAAAGGCTCTAGGTACAGTCAAAAAATAAGCTTCTCCCAGATATGGGGGTATATATGTTGTTCAATCAACAACCTAATATAATCAGGGCTGTATTAACAGCTGCTGCTGCCCTAGGCACTAAACCTGAAAGCGCCCCATCTTCACGCACCTATTGGCGATACCAGACCTGACCAATACCACCATACCCCCCACTCCCCTGGAAAAGACACCAGATTTACTGGAAAGTCTGAACGGGAGGAGGGAAACTAAAAAAATAAAAACAAAAAAAATGTTTTTTCTGTCCCCCTGCTCCCTGGTGCTGCCCTAGGCACCGGACCACGGGTGCCTAGTGGTAAATACGGCCCTGAATATAATGACAGTGAGAACCTTCATGTGGTAATCACCCCAATCACAAAAGATACAAAATTTGTTTTGTTGCAACTTCTCTTCAGCTTGAGGGCTTGGACTGCTGCCCACACATTCACCTGTGAATTCTGGATTAATTCTTCCCTCATTGATCAACACTGCTTCCAGGTCCAGCAAAGCAGCCCCAAACCATTTTGCTCTCATCACCAGCTTTCATAGTTTAGAATAGATTGGTATGTTGCTTTGCAGTGATCCTTTTACCTCAATATGTTTGTTCTTAAAGGGAATCTGTCAGATCTGTACCATGTACAGAGCTCTCACAGCTTGTAAGCTCTGGTTCCAGTTGGGCTTTCATGTTTCTTGTTTTTTTTTTACTTAGAAGGGGCTTCTTTTTGGCTACTTAGCCATAAAGTACACATTGACCTTCACACAATTTTGTCTCTTAGCTTGGGAAGCAGTTCTTTTCCCTTGTTGTTCTCTCTGCATTGAATTCTGCATTCTCTATTCATTGTTCTCTGTAAGACCTTGTATAGACAGAGGTTTATATTTCTGAATAATTAATATCCAATCAGCTGAATTTACCACATGTGGTCTCCAAGGTATGAAAAGATCTCAAGGATGATCAAGGCCCCCTTAGTTAAGTTTTAGGTGTAAAGGGTTTGAAAACTCATGCATTTTTGTTCCTCCTTTTTAATACATTGAAAAAAAAAAATGTCTATAATTCAGTTTTTTACCTTCTTATTATATGTATTTGTGCAGAATGGTTGATTTTTATTCATTATATTTATTGTAGCATAAAATATTAAGTGAAAAGGTCTCCTGTTTTGTGCTCTGCAGAGTCACTACTCAATCAGTGTTCTGGCGTACGATCACTCATGTAGTGGAGCAATGAGGGAGGGTGTGAGCAGCCTCTTGTGGCCGGAGGAAGAATGCTGCCTGCAGCCACAAGAACAATTGGCACAGCAGGGAGCCAATGGCTTTCCACTCTGCAATCACGGCGCCGCATTTAAGTCCAAGCTCTCAGGAGCACCTGAAGATAAAGGGGCATTTGCAGCACCAAGGAGGCCAAGTCGGCCACCAGGTGCTGCCAGTGATGCCTGCCCAAGGAGTCTGGTCCATTACCAGACCGGGCCCATGATGTGCCGGTCACCCTAGCGCAGCAGCACCAGCGGGGGCTAAAAACTTTTTGGACTAGCCATAGATCCTTCAGGTCTGCCTATAAATATATACTTAGAAATCAGTATTTTATGTTGACTTTTTAAAAATAATAATAAGTCAAATTCTTTCTCCTCTATTTCAACAAATTTTTTTTTCAACAAACCCAACTGTTCTCTTTTTGTTGCCTTTTTAAGCACATCTATATATTCATCCTTCTATGCAGTTTTTATTGCAATGATGGAAGGTGTTGCAGTTCCTATATAATTGGAATGTAGCTCAGGTGGAACACAATATAGTTGTAAATCACAAAAGCCAGATTAATCTTTCTGCTATTAAAATGGTAGTAAAGTGATATATTTTAAATCTGTTGTCAGTCTAGCAAAAGTAATTGATCTCCTATTTTATTATATTGAAAAGTAGTCATGGCATCTAATAAAACCTTGTCTATTTACGAGATGTATGAGTTAAGATGAAATACAGTATATTCTAATTAAATGTTCTAATTAATGTTACTAAAATAGTTATTCTATTATATTTATTTTTGTATTTTGAATTAAACTTAAAAGGGAAGAGAACATTTTTCTAAAAAAACCCCAGAGAAAATAAAGTCTCACAAACTAAATTGCATTGTAAGCCCTGCACAAACCACCTCCCTCGTTTAAGGAGTTTACTCAGTATAAACACTTGGTTAAATTTTATACATGACCTGTACTGTCAAGATTTATGAATACTTTACATTAAATATGCCACATTTTACATTTTCTGTGTTGTACACCAGCTTGTCACATTGCAAAACATTGCTAAAACAGCATATACTGTAGTATAAGTGCAAAGGTAAAACTGCTTTGTATATACCACATCCAGTGGTCACATGTAAAGAATGTAAGAATTCTGGTCACATGACCACACAGCTTTAACCTGTGGGAGGAGTCACCTGGGTTCAACCTCTTTCCAGATTAGAACTAACCCCCAGATAGATCATTAATACCAGGTCAGTGGGGGTCAAACACCTGCTACCACCACCAAACAGCTGTTTGTGAGACTTGTAACAGCATACCCAGTATGGAGCAGAGAGCTTCCAAAAGCATACATTTTATTTTAATGGCCAAATTGGGTTATTGCAGCTCAGCTTCTACTCCACAGTGTACAAAGCCATGTGGCTCCTGTTCTGTTTTAGGCTATGTTTACACTACGTATGAGATGAGATGATCTTTCCGGCCACAGGGTTCTGATGCGGGCGCATCAGCGCGCGCCCACATCAGAACCTCCCACAGCACACAATCAAGCAAGCCGATGGCACCAACGGCCGTGCTTTTACGTAGTGTGATTATAGCCTTACTGTGTATGCTGGTGTGAAGGCTCTGGTAAAAAGCTGATTGGTGTGGGTGTCAAGTGTCGGACCACTTCTTATCTGATATTGCTATATCAGCATACTAGACACTATGGGGTACATTTATCAAACTGGTGTAAAGTAGAATTGTCTTAGTTTCCCCTAGCAACCATTCAGATTCCACCTTTCATTCCTCACAGATTCTTTGAAAAATGAAAGGTGGAATCTGATTGGTTGCTAGGGGCAACTGAGACAATTCTATTTTACACCAGTTTGATAAATCTCACCCCTATGACTCCTTTAGAGGGAACCTCTGAAATGTAATGTCTAACTGCCTCTCTGCTTCTGACAGCATCTTCATGTGTTTTTTAAAGTATTTTAGACTGTGTTTTTTGAAGTAGATACACAATGTTGGTAAGGTACTGCTGATAGTATTTTTTAACTTGGTTGAAAGCAGATCCCCTTTAATTGTAGGTACCAGAGGAATGCATAACCCTCGTCAGTATAGAAATCTCTACTTCTGAATCTGGGTATTTAAAAATAATTTATGGTCTTTAAAATGTACAATATATGCTTTAACTTTGCACATCCCCTTTAGTTGCAATTTATGACTGTTTGAAGTAACTGACAAAGTGATCAAGTATCAATGTAATACCATGTCAATAGGCCAATATGTTCTCTAATGCCAAGGACGATTCTGGGCTGCTCCATCACTAGCGCCCCCCCAGCCCAGAACAAGCCTAACTGCCCAAGCTACAACCAGTATCTCCCCCCAGTGACCCGACCACCAAGGTGTGAACTCTGCCCACCCTGGGTACTCACCACAACCTAGAGTGGAAGGCGGGGGTGATGAGAGCTGCTGGGTGACGTGGGAACATCATTGAGCGTGGGCTGGCTGCAGTGGGATAGGTGAGTGGCTGCAGGGCGGTGGCTGCTGTAATTTTTGGTAAATAAAACTTAGCAAAAATGACAGCAGGCAGAACATTATGCTGCCCCCTGCAGGACTGCAGAATTTGCCGCCTGAGGAGGAATGCTTATTCTACCTTATGGCAGAAGGGGCCCTGCCTAATGCATTCTTTTAACTTGCATATAGAACAGTTTACATAATAAATATAATGCACTTTGTATACAGTTAAACAAATTAAAGTAAATCCATCAGCACATAGATATGTCCCCTTTTGTTATATGCCAATTAGCTTATCTAATGCACTGAAGGTGGGGCCAGAAAAATTGAAATATTCGCTGAACGGGTCAGCGGATTTCTGAAAGAATGCCGCTGCTGGATTTAGCATGGCACCCTGATCAGTAAACAGGAAAAACTTCTTATAATCGCTTTCAGTATTAATTAATATTGGTAATAATATTTCAGACTTCTTACCACTGTATCAGACATCAAGATTATTACCAGGTAATAGAATTCTCCCTTACAACCAAGCAAGGAGGCTAACAAGAAGACTCACAATTTTTCACGTTTGTAGACATGAGACTCTTTAACTGTATATTATTAATTCATAGAGTAATCTTTTCATCAAGTTAACTCCCCTAATGGAAGACTTTTTATCATGTTCTTAGGATTATATTATCATGTAAATACTGTTACCAGCTGCCGGCTTGTGAAAAGTTCTAGATTATATAATGAGGTGTATTTGATCTGCAGCTAAAGTCAACTCAAGATAATGTAATTTTGTAAATGTAATTTTGTAATATGTAGAAAGCAAACTACAACAATTCACATTCATGCAGACACATTGCGAATGTAGCAACAATACCAGACCAAATCAAATCACAAGCAAATAAATTTGCTTGATTTCATGGATAAAAAAATGCTGTTCCTCCCATCAAGCTAATTGTAGCATAGCCAATAGACTATTACCTGGCTGTTAACATAACCTGGCAAGCTTTATTAACAATGCCATTTATGTAGATGAAATAATAGGACTTTTGGTAAGTCCAAACATATTATTTGATAAAGACTTGTGAATGTGTACCATATGGATTGTTACTTAGAAAATTTAGAACAAGAATAAGAACATTGTCCTTTCAAGTCTATAAATTTTTTTTAGTATACGATTCCTTAGGGGGCTTGGTAAAATAGACCTACACTATGAGGCTATGTTCACATTACGTGAACAACCGGCCGTTCTGTGACCCCGGCCGGGTCACGGAACGGCCGGTCTTAGCCTGGATCATCGCGGCCGGTACTTAAATACCGGCCGGATGATCCGTCCGGTCGCGGAGCTCTAATGCATCAGAAGCCGCATCAGAGCTTCCCATAGCCCACAGTGAAGCAAGCGGCCGGAGCCGCTCTCTTCACTGTGTGCACTGACAGGGCTTTCTGCGGCTGGAATTCACTGAATTCCGGCCGCAGAAAACTGACCTGTCAGTTTTTTCCGGCGCCGCATGGGATCCCGGCCGGAGCCTATACGATATGTGTACTCTCCGGCCGGGATCCAATTGACAATAAGACTATGTTACACACCGCAAAACTACGGCCGTAGTTCTGGGTCGAGAACTAAGGCCGTAGTTTTACGTTGTGTGAACATAGTCTGAAGGAAATAACTTTGGTATAGGAGCAGTGAGAAAAGAAATGGCCACAAGGTAGTTAGTTTTGTGATACTTTTTAAATACTTAATCTTGTACGAAAACAGCAACAAAATCTGTGTTCTTTTAGGCTATGTTCACACAATGTAAGGGACCGGCCTTTCGGTGACCCCGGGCCGGGTCACGGAACGGCCGGTCTCTGCCCGGATCAGGTACTTAGGTACCGGCCGGATGATCTTTCCGGCCGCAGAGCTCTGATGCGGGCTTATCAGCAGGCGCCCGCATCAGAGCTTCCCATAGCACACAGTGAAGCAAGCGGCCGGAGCCGCTCGCTTCACTTTGTGTACTGACAGGGTTTCCTACGGCTGCAAATTATTAAATTGCGGCCGCAGAAAACCGACATGTCAGTTCTTTGCGGCCACGCATGGTATCCCGGCCAGAGCGTATATGATGTGTATACGCTCCGGCCGGGATCCCATAGAAAGTAAGGCATTGTTCCCCCCCTGCACAAAGTACGGCCGTTGTTGCCGATGGCAACAACTTGTGGCTTTTAGATAAATTGGCATAAGCATCAATAAAAATTACAAAAATCCTGTGTAAGGCGATGTTCACACAACATCAAAAATAGAGAAAAGGCAGCTGATTTTACTATTTAAAAAACATCCGTTTTTGCCGTACACAGTGTATTGAATAACGAACGTTTTTACCGCTGATGTCAAAATAATGAACATGATCATTATTTTCGGACGTCTTTTGCAAACAGCAGACATTTTTTATTAGTTGTTCACACATAGTTTTTTTTTGTCACCGTTCTTTCTCCGTTTTTACTATTAAAATCAATGGACATTTTTTAATTAAGCCACATCCAAAGGTCAATTTATCCACCTAAACTAGAATAGGGAGGCAAGGGGAGGCAAGGCTGCTAAATAAAGTCTGTTATTTTAGACTCAGCTGTAAAACCGTTGTGTGAACATAGCTATATTCCGTAGTGAAGTATACTTTAAAGCGACTCCGTACCCACAATCTAACCCCCCCCAAACCACTTGTACCTTCAGCTGCTTTTAATCCAAGATCTGTCCTGGGGTCCGTTCAGCAGGGGATGCAGTTATAGTGATAAAAACAACTTTTAATCCGGCAGCGCTGTGTCTAACGGCCGGGGCTTACAATTGGATATGCATTAGGCTGGCACAACCTTTCTGTCCTTCCTCCCCAACCTCCTCATCATTAGGAATACTCCAGGCAGATTGCTTCCTATTCCCCACCTGTGGCAGCCCGGCACATGGGCTGGATCGTTAATACACCTATGCAAAGCTCAAACAGCAGTAAATGTTCCTGGATCATTCCTAATGATGAGGAGGGTGGGGAGGAAGGAAGGAGAGGTGGTGCCAGCCTAATGCATATACAAATGTAAGCGCCGGCCGTTAGACACAGCGCTGCCGGATTAAAAATTGTTTTTATGACAGTAACTGCATCCCCTGCCGATCGGACCCCAGGACAGATCTTGGATTAAAAGCAGCTATCCGAAGGTACAAGTGGTTTGGGGCGGACAGATTGTGGGTACTGAGTCGCTTTAAAGTCTCCCTTTGGCTATGTTCACACAACGTCAAAAATATTGATTTTCATATTTAAAAAAAGTCAGTTTTTCCCAAGATAGCAATGCATTGAAGTCAATGGGAACACTGAGGTCCAATGCACATAGGGCCACATTTATCATCCGGCGGACGGATGATTTTTGGCGGAAAGTGACGATTTGCGTATTATTTTATACGCAAATGGCCGATTTGCAAATAAAATAATCGCAAATCGGCACTTTCCGCCGAGTACGCCAGGGGGCGGAAAGGGGGCGGAAAGTAGGCGGGAAGTGGGCGGAACGGAGGGCGCGGACTCAGAGTCCGCGCGATTTATCATCCGTTCCGCCCAAATGTACGCCGAAAACCTACTCCAGTCCTCAGCTGACGTAGGTTTTCGGCGGTGCGCACCGGCGCGCACAGGATTTATGTACAGGCAGTCCGCCTCTACATAAATCCCCGTACCGCCGGAGCTGCGGGGGCATTTTTAAGTCCGGCGTAAAAAACGCCGGACTTAATAAATGCCTCCCATAGTGTTTTGAATAACGAATGCTTTTGCTGTGGGCGTCAAAATAATGAATATGATCATTATTTTCAGACGTCTTTTGCAAACAGCGGACGTTTTTTATTTGTAGTTCACACACAGTTTTTCTTTTGTCTCCCTTATTTCTCCATTAGTATTATTAAATTCAATGGACTTTTCATTTAAGCCTCACCCAAAGTCCAATTGGTAATCCCTAACTAAAATAATGTACAAACACCAGTCATTGCAAGGGGAGGCCAGACAGCTAAATGCTTAAACGGAGCTGAAAAGACGTTGTGTGAACATAGCCTTTCACTTTTTTTTTAGACTTAATATTTTTAAACAGTAATATCATACTTCTAAAAATTGTTGAACAGCGGCAAAACGGCAGGTTGGTTTACAGATATTTTATCGCAGTACTTGTGATATTATTTCTGACATCTTATAAAGGCTATGTTCACACAATGTTTTTTTCAGGTTTATTTAAAATTACAAAATTTTGAATCTAAAATAACGGGCGTCATTGTTTGCACATTAGTTTAGTTTGGGATTACTAATTGGACTTTGGGTGTGTTATAGTAAAAACGGAGAAAAAATGGTGACAAAAGAAAATCGGTGTGAGAACTAATAAAAACGTCCGCTGTTTGCAAAAGATGTCTGAAAATAATGATCATGTTCATTATTTTGAGGTCCATGGTGAAAACGTCCGTTATTCAGTGCATTGTGTGAATTGGACATCTGTCTTCCCATTGACTTCAATGCATTGCCATTGCAGTTAGTTAAATCGCGTTGACGTTGTGTGAACATAGCCATAGTCTTATTTTATTGTTAGTGTTGAATAGAAGTTAAAAGCAAAAAGAGTTATAACTGGCCATCTAAACAAAATCTGCTTTCTGTCCACAGTGATTGCAAACTACACAACAAAAATGTATCAAAATATTTAGCAGCAAGTTGACCTTTTAATTTGAATCTGACATATACTTTGGACACTTCATTTTATTTTGAATAATCATAAGGTTACAAACACACAGGGTGGATCCACAGCGGATTTCTCGCTGCGAATTCTCAGCAAAGTCCACTGCAGATCCCTGGCCCTGGTAGTTCGTATGGAAGAGATACTGGCAGCAAGATGGACATCCTGCTGCGAGTATGTAAGGATAAGGATAAGCATATACATTACCTGCTCCAGGATCCGTCTTGCTTAGGGGGTTACCGGCTGGAAGTCCCACTCAGCCAATCAGGGTGCTGCACAGAATTTGACTACATTTGATCTAAAAGTATAGCTCTATAGACTTCAGAATTCATTGTGCTACATCTGTTTGTTGTCACACCATTAGTAAACTCCTGTGGCAGTTCTCACTGCAAATTTAAATACAAATATTACATGTGGAATATCAGTTTGATTGGCAGCTACAGGGCATAAAATATCTAGGGATAACTGTAACATTATCTGTGTACATGTTAGTTCCAGCTAACTATACCCCTTTTTTTTTTTAAATCACTACAAATAGAATTAGAGACCATGAGAAAAGTGGAGGTATCTTGGCTGGGAAAGGTGGCAGTTTTTTTAAAAATTTAATACTGTTCCTAAATTGCTATACATATATAGAGCACTACCTATTCAGGAAGCTCCTTCACTTCTTTCTAGATACATTTGGCACAGATCTCGTAGATTTGGTGGTCGCAGGGAGCTGAAGAAGGAGCCCATAGGAGGTAGTGCCGGTCTGCTGCCGCTGCTCCTATTACGTGGTGCGACGGGCATCAGACCTTCGCTATCGTTCACTAATTTTTCAACATGTCGAAAGACAAGGATCAGCCAACATTGTGCATGTCGGCTAATAGTTGCCTTTTAACAGTAGCTATTACACCAATCGATTATTGCTTGTAACGGATGATAATAGCTCGGTGTAATAGGGCCTTAAAGCTGCCCTCAGAAGTTGGTACGCATTCACACAAATGGGAGTGGGAGACCCACTAGCCTAGACTTTAGGAACGCCTATTCAGCTATTATCATTGGGAATCTCAGACCATAATGTGTCATGTTGGAATGCACAAGGAATTAAGATAATTAAACAGTTGTATTCCAATAATAAACTTCTTTCTTTCCCTAAGTTTCAGTCCAAGGTGTCCGGGAGATATTTTTCTATCTATGAATTAACCACTTTTTGCAAGTACAAATCAAGTTGTTTAAACCACGTAGGAAAGCAATGTTCTAATATTTTCTGGCAAAGAGCAGAGGCCTTAAATAATTATATACTGAAATCGTCAAATGCATGACCTTCCAGAGAATAGGCCCTTTAAGCGTATGGGACAAGGACCTTGGAGTGGTTATTACAGAGGAGGAGTGAAGATTAGTCTTGAAATATACGTATAAATATTTGCTCTGTGTATCCTACATGGAAACTGCAGTGAAAATATTTCTAAGGTGGCACTATACGACGACAGGCTTACATACTAAGTCACCAGCTAGCCTAGATAGGTGTTCGAGGCAATGGGGAGGAGAGGGTACATTGGTACATATATTTTGGGATTGCCCCGAGTCCACCAAGAAGCATGTTTTCCTGGCTTCAAAACTGCAGAAAGAGGCGCTGAACTTAGCACAAGCCCACGCAGAGCCCGGCATGGATGCATTGGCAATGAAAGAGGCATTCAACTTTGTGCACTGATGCTAGGTGGAAGCAGAGGAGGTCATATAAAAGCGTTTATATAAAACATTGTATGAAAGATTCCGATGCCTGTGGCCAGAGAGGGTAAAGTGCTAGAGGGATCTAACAAAGGAGTGCTAAGCAAGTATTTCCATTTCAGGTGAGCTGGTAAAATGTTTTAGAAGTATTAGTTTAGAAGTATTTTTAAATCCCTGTAGCTTTAGCTGTAGGCATGCTAGTCCTTATTGGTGCAAACAAATGCATAATGAGAGAATATCTGCCAGGAGTCCTATAGTCCTATTCTGCCAAGTCTGATGGACTGTTTAAATCTGTGAAGGGACAGTGACAATCTGAGTTATTGGACAACAGTGTAAGTATTAAAGTGGTTTCCATTTAATGCACTGATGTGGTGCTCAATTCTCTAGAATCTTTTTGCGGTGGACCTTGGTGAATCAGCGGCATAAAATCAATTTTTTCCCCAGGACAGCAGTGGACATTGGTGGACTCGTTTGAGTGGACACTAGCTTTCCAGCACCCACAGACTGGTTTGAATGAACACTAGCTTAACAGCACCCACAGGTTGGTTTGAGTGGACACTGGCTTCACAGCACCCACAGACAACCACCAACAATGCTTTTCTCTCTGTTCTCTCTGTTCCTATCTCTCTATCCTATTTCTGTCAATACCTTGCACTAAATGCCTGCTGTGATCCTTCTCTTCTCTGCACACACAGCTGACTTCCTGCCTTCAGGAAGTAAAGGCTATAAAGAAGATAAGAAACGAAGTGCCATAGGGTAATATAGTAAATGAAAAAGCAGATAAAAACAGTTTTAAATAAAACTGCTCACCTGGTGGTGTTGTGCTAACACCACAACACCTCTGAGCGCTGTCAGTGTAGATAAGATGATGGCCGTGGCAGCCAGGCTCCGGTTGTCGATACCGCGATCCAAGCCAAGGATCCGGGAAAGGAGAAGGGCAGATACAGTGTTAGGTCCACAGATCTCGCAGAGGACCAGAAGAGCCAGGAAAAAAGGCGCACACCGGCTTCAGAATACGTGGTTTCAAAAGATGGATTTTAATAGTCTCATAGAGGCAACGCGTTTCGAGGTACCAAGTACCCCTTTGTCAAGCGGGAGAGACATGTGTATTCAGGGTGAAGGGAAGGTGCTGACATCACAATAGGGCTTGCAGGTGATTGGACATTCGCAAGGGATTATAGATAATCCCTTGCTCTTGCAAAGTGACAGTACTGTAACTTAACATTGTGGCCAACATAGCAAATTTGATAATGAGTCATGTGGAATTCCCTTTGCAAAATTAATCGAATTAACAGCGTGATTCATTTTGCTTATCTCTCTTTGCAAGATTCGCTTCGCTCATCTCTACTTAACATCTAACTTGTAATTACAGTAAAACCCTATTCTTATTTAGAAACAGATCGCTGATCTCAGGGAGACCAGCCAAACAACAACACTGCCGGCTGCTAGTGAAAGCGCTCAAAGCAGTGAAGTCCTAGGTGCATTGCCCCCTGGGAAACATAAATATGCAAAAGAAGAGCCTGTGGAGCCTCATCAAAGAGTCCTGTGTGGAGCAGGATTCTGGCTAGGTGGGAGCAATGCCTAGTAGAGCCATAAGAGAAACAGATCGCTGATCTCAGGGAGACCAGCCAAACGATAACAACTGCTGGCTGCTAGTGCAGTGTTGTCGTTTGGCTGGTCTCCCTGAGATCAGGGATCTGTTTCTCTTATGGCTCTACTAGACATTGCTCCCACCTAGCCAGAATCCCTCTCCACACTGATGAGGGGCAACACCCTGAAACAGCTGTATGTGGATGGTTACCTGGCCTTAGTTTTTCCCTTGTCATTACATTGACTTATAGGGCCACTTAATATGGTGGTTTTGGTGGTTTCCTTACAGGAGCCACCCCTAGGCTGGGTCCTTCCCGGAGGGATATCTGGCTAGTCCTGTGTTTCGAGACTCTTTGATGAGGCTCCACAGGCTCTTCTTTTGCATATTTATTCTTATTTAGATAATATAATTGTATGTTAATTCTTTTAATGAAATGTGAAATATGAAAATATGAGGTGATCTATATGGTTATGCAATTTTAGCAGAAATTCAGGTTTGACCTGTTTTGTCTATGGATGTATTTCTTATGCAGATTCATTCTCACCTTAATAGCTATATTTTAATGAATTTATTTCGAGTTACTCTTTTGAAAGTATCAGATATGACCTTATACATCATTTTGTTAACTCCCCTGCACCTACTGTATATAGAATTTAAAGGGGTTGTATAGTGAGATCAGCAGGTGCAGGTGATACTCTGCCGGAATTATAGTGTAGAACAGTGTAGAAGAAGAATACTCATACTCACGCTTAGATAGTTGACTATCTGACCGCCATCTGCCTAACCAGATCAGAAAGTGCCAGGTTGGGTTATACGAGCCCCAGGCCTTTACTACTGTGTGTAGCAGACTTCCAAGACCTCCCAGGATAGCTGTGCATAAGTCAGTAAGATACTCCTGCTTTCCCACTCTTTGTCTTACTGGGGATCAGTTTCCTTGCTTTGGTAACTGTCCTGATAATATAGGAGAAGCTTCTCTCAGCAGAATAATCTCTCTCTAGTTGTCTTAGTCCCTCCACACTACTACTGACAAAAGACCTCCCACCAGCAACTAACTATGCTTTTATAGGGGGGACCAGGTCTAACTCCTATTGGTGGGGCTGTGTAAGAAAGGAGAAGTGTAAGTGGTTAGAGTGGTGTGAAACACCTGCATCTGTGACTAGACAAACAGGGAACAAACACCAGCAACAGTTAACCCATTCCGTTCAGCTGTGCTCATATACAGATAGAAAAAAGTGAGACACTTAGTGGGGAAAACAAAAACAACACCTTCATCCCCTGTGTGTGATACCTGACAGAGGTACTTTACCTCGGTGGTATAAAGCTTAGTGGAGCACCTGTACCGGTACCCTACAATACCAGTATACAAGGGTCAAATAATATAACCACAGTAATATTTCCATATCATGATCACAAAATACCTCCACATAGCATCTGAATTCCTTACGAAATGCACAGAGCCCACAAGGAGGTGTTAATTCCAGGTTTACATAAGATTATTGAGAAGGGACTCAAGATTGGAGAGTTACCAAAATCTATGGGGGAAGCTACAATAATATTAACCCCTTAAAGACAGAGCCAATTTAGATTTTTGCACTTCTGTTTTTTTCCTCCTTGTGCTTAAAAGGCCATAGCAGTTGCATTTTTGTCGCCTAGAAACCGACATGAGCCCTTATTTTTTGTGCCACTAATCGTACTTTGCAATGACGGGCTGAATTTTTTCATAAAGTACACTGCAAAAGCAGAAAAAAATTAAATGTGTGGTGAAATTGAAAAAAACCCAAAACGCATTCTGTTTATTTGGGGGTATTTGTTTTTACGCCATTCACCCAGGGGTAAAACTGACTTGTTATATATGTTCCTCAAGTCGTTATGATTACAACGATATATAACATGTATAACTTTTCTTTTATCTGATGGCCTGTAAAAAATTCAAACCATTGTTAACAAATATATGTTCCTTAAAATCGCTCCATTACCATGCTTATATCGCTTTTATCATTTGGTCTATGGGGCTGTGTGAGGTGTCATTTTTTGTGCCATGATGTGTTCTTTCTATCGGTACCTTGATTGCACATATGCAACTTTTTGATCGCTTTTTATTACAATTTTCTGGATTTGATGCAACCAAAAATGCGCAATTTTCCACTTTGGGATTTTTTTACACTTACGCCGTTTACCATGCGAGATCAGGAATGAAATAAATTAATAATTCAGGCGATTATGCATGCGGCAATACCAAACATGTTTGTTTATTGATTTATTTTTTATTTATAACATGGGAAAAGGGGGTGATTCAAACTTTTATTAGGGGAGGGTTTTTTTAAATTAATAACAACACTTTATTTATTTATTTTACACATATACTAGAAGCCCCCTGGGGGACTTCTAGTATAAGCACTCTGATCTCTCATTGAGATCTATGCTGTATAGATCTATACAGCATAGATCAATGAAATAGGCACTGGATTGAGTGCCGAGCCTGGATCAGCGCCATTACGGCGCAGACCCCAGCCCGAGCCAGATGTGTGGATCACTCCTCCGGGACAACGTCCCAGGAGGGGCGATCCACCCCACTAGACACCAGGGATGAGGCTACATAAAGGATTCAGATGCAACTGTCAACTTTGACAGCTGCATCTGAATCCTTAATTAGTGGGCACGGCTCCGATCGCCGTGCCCACTAATTGCCACGGTCCCGGGCTACATGTGGCACCCGGGACCACAGCGGTTCAGAGCGTGGTAGCCGCGCGGCCCCACTCTGAAATCCCCGAGGCGGCCGCAGGGTGTAAATATACGCCCGCGGTCATTAATGGGTTAATACCTAAGCCTGGAAAAGATCTACTGGAGGTAGAATCTTTCCGACCAATTTCGCTTCTTAATGTAGACGCCAAGTTTTACGCAAAAGTGCTAGCTATAAGACTTGGTAGAATAGTTGGTGAGTTAACTCATGTAGATCAAACTGGCTTTGTTCCGGGACGTATGTCCAAGTTTAATATAAGGCGGATATTTGAGAATGTGGAGTTGGTTGGGGAGCCTGGGTCCCACTCCATCCTGTCATTAGATGCTGTTAAAGCGTTTGACTATTGTGGGAGGTTCTAAGGAGCTTTGGCTTTGGGGAGAAGTTTATATGCATGATCCAGTTGTTGTATAAGAAAGCCAGAGCTGTGGTCTGTGTAAAGGGCATGGTCTCTGATTATTTTACTCTAAGCAGAGGGACACGGCAGGGTTGTCCTCTCTCCCCTCTACTCTTCGCCCTAGGGATAGAACCCCTTGCTATTATGGTGAGATCGGGTGCTGAGATAGAGGGTTTTGGGGCGAGGGATGGAGGGGACAGGATTTCTTTATACGCAGACGACATGCTGCTCTTTCATAGTAATCCAAATGTTGCGGTACCCAGAGTTATCTCGCTTATACAGGAATTGGGTGAACACTCTGGATTATCAATAAACTGGAAGAAATTAGTACTGATGCCGCTGAATTCTAAGTATATTGCATCATGTTAGCCTTTACATATTTTGGGGGAGGATGAGAGTTTTTCTTATTTAGGTATATTAGTGTTTAGGAATATAAAGCAATTTAATGAGTTAAATATAAATAAGAAGATAAATTTTATAAATAGATGTTTGGCAGAGGCTGCCTATTTCCAGAGCCAATATTATTATTTTGTTGAAGGCTGTGCGTCTCCCAAGGTTGCTATACTTGTTCACTGCAGCTCCACTTTGGATAGAAGGAAAGGCTTTAAAAAGAATTAAAACAGCATTTAACGCACTTATCTGGGGGAAGAAGGAGAGTCCATTTAAAATTAGAATGGTTGGTCCCAGTAATGGGAAAAGGCGGGTTAGGCATCCCAGATATAAAGAAGTGTTTTCTGGCTTCACAGGTCTATTGGCTCCTCAAGGAAGAACATATTCATCTCCTGGAATGGATTAGGAAGGAGAATAAATGTGAGTTATCGGATACCTTTCAATTATTAGAATCAGGGTGGCTGGAAAATAATGAGTACAATGAACTAGTAATGGTAAAAAACATGGGTGGAGTTGAAAAAGACACTTAAGGTAGATAGGGTTTTAGATCGTGTTCCCTTATGGAATAATTTTAAATTGCCAGAAATTAAGAAAATTGGTGAATTGGTAAAATCTCTGGTTGAAGCAGGTATAGGTATGGTACAAGATGTGAAAGGTAAAGGAGATATTATTGGAAAAAAATGGGATGAGATTAAAGAAGAATATAAATTAAAAAGTTAGAGCTGGTTTGACTATCCCAGATTGGGGAATGTTTTGAAGACCACACTTAAGAATAACAGTAAGATTTTTTCTGGTACCCAGGTGTTAGTGGAGAAAATAAAAACTAAAATATTAAGAAAAAAAGAATTATCAGTAATTTATGTCCATTTGACAGAGGTTAGTGAAATAAGAAATAAGCATACGGAAAAGGGGCACAAGGAGATAGGGCAACTAGAAGACTCCCAATGGGAGGTCATTCTGCAGAATAATAAGGCAGTAGCAACATCAGGAGACCATAGAGTAATTCAATTTAATATAATCAATTATTCGAGGTGTGGAGTAGGGGGAGCTAATTTTCTACATATGTTATGGTCTTGCAATGCCTTAAGAGTCTTATGGTCTCAGGTTAAGAACAAAATATCAAAAGAAGTGAAATTTACCGTGGAACTGACGCCGCAGTTGGTAATCTTGGGAAATACCACGCAATTACAGAGGAAACGCAATGTAAAAAATAACATTCTTATATGGTTGTTTTATGCCCGATTAATAATAATAATAATAATAATAATAATAATAATAATTAGAAACTGGAAGTCACTAGCACCTACGATATAAGCTTGGGAACAGTGTGTAAGTAAATATGAAAATTTTCAAAAAGTTTTTTTTTCTTTCTTTCTCCAGCAGGTTGTGAGGGTGGGGGTGGGTGGTTAGGGAGGGAAAGGTTATAGGGAAGGTAAAAGGTGTTTTTTCTATGAGAACATTGTACAACACATTGTTATAATTATGTATTGGTGTAATGAGTATCGCTTTCCTTTTTAATGAAGAAAATAAAAATAAATCAAATAAAAAAAAAAAGTTTGTAAGCCGTATTGCAGCCCCATTCACTACAGGTGAGTTTAACTGCAATTTCAGGCACTACCCATGAAAAAATGTTGCACTGTTTTTGGAGAATCCTGTATGGAGAATCCCCTTTAAATATGATAAAAATGTAATCAATATTGTAAAAGTGAATTAAAAATTCAGGAATAAAACTGAATAGTGGATTTGAATTTCTTTCTTTTGTCTCTTCTCTAAAATATTGAGCAAAGTGAAATGTTATTCTGTTGTAATAAAGTTATGATTGCTTTTCTGCTTACAGGATTGTCATCCTTTCAGCTTCATAATATCCCCACCAAATGGCTGTAATAAAAAGTTATGCAAGTTATGCACAAATATGCATGGGATATATCTGTGCTGTCAGTTTAAACATGCAGCTGTGTATACTCTCATCTGTGCTGCTTGTGATCCAGCAAAGTGGTCCCCCATCCTCCAGGCACCGGCTGTATCTTCAGGCCCTGTCTGATCGGTGCTTGTTTGTGGCAACACTGGACGACAAGTCTTTACTTCTAAAAGGACCATTATTGTGGTGGTAGCTTGGTTATGGACGACCGCTCACTTGCCAGATGGTGATGTGTGATGCCACTAATTTAGTGCTTGGTCGGGATATAGCTCAGCCAGATGGTAGATTGTCATGACGCCAGTGCCAGTGGGGCACACGGGTATGGAGTCCTGCTTTTAGTTTAGGGGGGCTGGCTATGTCCTTTCCCCTGTAGTCGGTGACCTGCTGGGCTGTGAGGGGGTCCCTTGGGTACTTATAACGGTGGTCTGGAGTGACCCACCCGGACTATCGGTACCGCCACCCACAGAAGAGAAATGACCCAAGGATAGAGTAATGACTGTGTTGGTGCCGGAACAATGATCACTAAGTCCTGTTGTCATAAATAAAATCTTCTTTACTGTGAGAATGCTTTGTACAATAGCTGATCATAGACAATAGACGTGACAGAACAGAATCTGCGCTAAGAGCCTTTAGGGTGGAAGAGCTGAGCTGATTGTGTGCTGAGAACACTGAGAACAGTAGAGAGGAGTTGGTGCTGCAAGTTCAGAGTAGTGGAGTCTGTGCTGAGAGTCTCAACCCAGGGCAGAAGTGTGCTCTGCCGGAACTTTAGAAGAAGAAGAAGTAGAATAATGAAGAATTCTTGAAAGTAGAAAGATACTTCTGCCCGTGTTTCAACCTTTGTTATTGTGATACCACCTGTTGCCCTACAGTGGGGGGTGATGCATCCTATTAGGGTGACACAAGCCCCAGACCTTGTTATCTGAGTTGAGGAAGGTGGCCAAGTTTACCTGGTTACACCTGCCCTGCGAGATAGAGTACGTGGGCTTGTAGCAAATTTGCTGTATCCGAATCAGTTCCTCTTGTTTCAGGATAATGTCCTGCACTTTTAAAAGTGTTCATGGTGTAGGTTGGGGGGTTCTCAGATTTGTCCTCTCCTGAGTAGTTTAGCTCTGCATAGTTGGACCAAAGATAGCGAAAAGTCTCTCCGTCTCCCGTGTGCGCCCGTCCACTACCACACTCCTGACTAGACTACACTGGACACTGACTGGAGGGGGGACCTGGCAAAGCCAGAGCCCAGCTGCACTACAGCAAGGACAGACTTGTCTAGCATCCTATCTCCACCAACACTAAGTGTGGGCGTGCACTTCCTCTCTCCATGTGACAACTTCCTACAGGAGGTGTAGTGTCCCCTGTGAGTGGTGGAGAAGAAAGTGTAAAGAGAAAAGAAGAATAGAGATAAGTGAAGAAGAGAAGAGAGCTCTCATTGGTGCACAGATTATAACAAACAATAACTTCTTGTTCACTACAGCTGTGCAATATACCAGTGCATCTAGTGGTAAAACTTAAATATTACTTCATTACCACATTAACATGTAGTACAGGCTTTTACGAGGGGTGTATAAAATAACACCTGTGGTGAGACACCACATTGTTATTGTCACTCTACAGCTATCACCAGTCAGAGAAGTATGCTTTGCATAGAGCAGGTGTCTTAAACTGATTGCATGATATCTTGGCAAAAATTTAAATCTGGAATTCAAGGCCCCAGAAAGAAGATCCATCATGCTTCTGTTTAACCCCTTAATAACGTATAATTTACCAGTACGTCAAAGACATCTGGTACTTAAAGGGAATCAGTCACTAGGTTTATGCTGCTTTAAATGAGGGCATCATAAACTAGTGACAGAAATGCTGAACAGATCAGTGTATTACTTACACCATTCTGTTCATCCGTTTCCCTAATATGAAGCGTTTTCTGCTTCTCATGAATATCCTGGACTACTTGGCTCATGCACATATTGCAGAGGACAACTTATTGTCCATGTCAATCAGCTGGATATGTATGAACTGCACAGAACAATGTAAGTGATACATCTATCTGTTCAGCTTCTCTGTCACTAATTCATGCTACCCTTAGATAGGGCAGCATAAACGCAGCATTCTGGAGGTGTGGCGTATGTTCAGCAAACTGTGGAGTTTTTTCTATCATAGGAGTCAATGGGATTGTTCTGGTTGACTCAAAAATGCCATTGCTGTGTGTATGGGGTTTTTTTTTCTGGATTTTCTGTCACCTTTTTGTGGTCCAGCAACTAGGTCATGTGATGGCAGAGGGGAAAAAAAGTTCACACAAAAACGACACCTAAACCACAAAAAAGATCATTCACACATAAAGTAAAAAATTCCAGAAAAAAATGCAAATGCATGGAAAAAAGTGTTGGCATTTTTTTCTAGTGTTTTTTTTGGAGGCCTGAAAAACGCCACACAAAAAGGATGTGTGAGGGCACCCTAAAACTACAAAGTTAACGAAAATGGAAAACAACCTTCATCCTCAGTGCCCTGTGTGCTATCGGGACATATCAGCAGGTTAGATGCTTCTAAAGTGCTCATAGTTTCCTTTAATGCATTGTGATTCTAGTTGATAGAGTGCTAAAATGTTAAAATGCTTGAATACTTGTTACTTGAGTCAAGTATTTTTCTTTGCTTAACTCCATTAAAGTCAATGGAAGACTGTGACAACTGTGCTTCCATGCTAACTGGGAGAGTATTCCAGTGATCCTAGATAAGGAGGGCCTAATGCACACTCTCTGAAAAATTATGAATAAGGGCCTAGTAGTGTCCCTCGTAATAATTATGGGCAAGGAACAACACAGTATTCCTAAGAGGCCCTGGAATTTGAGCACACTTTTAATCCTTTAGGTTGGCTTCACACATACCAAAGCACTGATTGGCTGGCCGCGGGGAGGCTCCAAAGCAAGCAGGAGCCTGGAGCAGGGGATGTATGCTCCAGAACTGCCACTGGCCCGGAGCATACATTAGCTGCTCCACGGCTGTGTGTGAAGCTCCTGGCTCCCCTTGCTCATCAGCCAAACATTGCTGCCGTGCACTGATTGGCTGATGAGGAGCGAGGGGAGCCGGGAGGTTCACACAGCCACAGCGCTGAGCAGGTAATGTATGCTCCGGGCCGGGGCTGCCGGCTGCAGGGGGTTAAAGGGGCCGGGCCACAAATCCGCAGCCGAGTGAAAATTCTTCACTATACCACTATACTTCACCATATAATACAGACTGGATCCAGACAGGAATCTATGCTATCAATGCTATCTAATTTTCAAATTATCCCAGAAAACCCCTTTAATGGAAGAATAGGCAAGTTACAGAGGCATTGATGTATATTAACAAGGTAATTCTGAGAAACTTTAAGAACTAGAGGAAACATAAGAGATCTATGACACGTCAGAGCATTCCATAAAGGATTCAATCATGCAATGTGTATTACAGTTTAACTGAGACCTGAACTTATTCCAGATATATGCAACTAAGAATGAGATACAAAGGTGTGAAGGAGATAAATGTATTTTCTCGGGCTTGCTGGACTAAACCACAGAATCTGATTTCAGTAGTCTCCTGATAGTTGGGTATTTGCTACAAGAGTCCTGCATTGTTAGTCATTCTGGAATTTATAAAGGATACTAAATGAGCAGTTAGCTGAGTCATGAGAAATTTTTTCTGTGTCTGATTTTACTGGTAAATAACTGACTCATAAGATTCGTCTCACTGGATGAATCATATGGATAAGAGTTACTAGCAGAGTACTATTATTAGTATGTGTGCCTCACCCACTAATAATAATGTTAAGGAGTAATGGTACACTAATACAACTTTTCCTCTCTACTTCATTTGGAACTGGAACAGTAAATTTCTCAGATCTAGTAGACAATACTTCTACAATGAGTAGATTATGCTAATGTGTGCCTTGATTTAAAGTGTTACGGTCCCTTTACACGGAGCGATTATCGTTCAAATCTGAGCGATAACTATCAAATTTGAGCCATTAGCTGTTTGTGTAAATACAGCTAACAATCAAGCAATGAGCGAAAAATCATTAATCGTGTTCTTTCAATATGTTCTCAAATCGTCGCTGGTCGCTTGCTGATAATTTGCAGATCGATTTGTTTAAACAGTCTTTTGAAGATTCCTAGTGTGTGAGTTAAACCTTAAGCGATCTTGAAGTGATTATAAAAATGTTTTTTAAAGCGATTTATCTCTTTAGGCCCTAAGGGTTGGTTCACACATGATGGATCCGCATCGGATTTCATACTGCGAATTCGCAGCAAAATCCACTACGAATCCTTAACTATCATTTTCAATGAGAATCCATACAGCGGGATTATAAGTATTGCAAATACGGATTCCGCCGTTGATCAGTTATGTGGGAACCTATCCTTACTCTGAATTCCCTGGTAAAATCTTTACTCATTAGATACAGATGAGAGCGATTTTCAGATGCACTGAGGGATTCGCTTACTGCTACTGCTCATAGAACTCTTTGAAGAGAGGGGAGGAGAAGGAAACAGCTGCAGACAGAAAAAGAGAGTAAATTCAAGTTTACTTGAAAAGACAAAGGGGGAGATTTATCAAAGGGTGTAAAATTTAGACTGGTGTAGACTACCCACAGCAACCAATCACAGCTCCGCTTCCAGCTCTGGTAACATGATAGAGGAGCTGTGATTAGTTGCTGGGCCTACTTTGCACCAGTCTAAATTTTATACCCTTTGATAAATCTCCCCCAAAGTTCCCAAATTTGGACCCAGACCCGAAAGCCATTGAAATCTATGGGGGCCTGAATTAATGAGCCCAAAATGGCTGTTAAATGGGTGTAGGAAGGGGTAGGGGGCTGCAAAAGGAAAGGAAAATGGTGGAAAAACAGGACAATTGCCCTGCATTAAGCAGGGTAGGAAAAGCACTTAAATTAATAATATAAAATAAAAATGAAAAAAAAAAAAATTAAATAAAAAAAAGGAAATAAATTAAATGAAATATTCATTTAGAAAGATGATATGGAGGTCCAAGTTACAAAGGTGGAGTTGGCAGTGTAAGACGCAGAGGAGGAGGAAAAACAGGACAATTGCCCTGCAATAAGCAGGGTAGGGAAATTAAATTAATAATATAAAACAAAAAATAAAAATAAGGAAATAAATTAAATGAAATAATCATTTAGAAAGATGACACGAAGGTCCAAGTTACGAAGGTGGAGCTGGAGTTGGCAGTGTAAGAGGCAGAGGAGGAGGTAGCCAACACTGTAGATTAGACATTTTTTGTTCTCTCAACAATCAGGCACTGGGACTGACGCATCCTGTGGGATCCACGCCTAGTTCATTTTTATGAATGTCAACTTGTCCACATTAGCTGTGGATAGGCGGATCCACTTGTCAGTGATGACCTCCCCTGCGGTGCTAAACACCAGCTCAGAGGGCACACTTACTGCAGGTCAGGCCAGCACCTCCAAGACAAAGAGGGCAAGCTTTGGTCAGGTGTCTAATAGATGCTGTATCAGGAGGTGGATGTTGTGGAGTAGTGAGGTAGGTGTTCCATGTTGTGGCCATGCTCACCCTCTTTTCCAGGGTGCTAGTCCCCCAGCTGCATTGGTGATTTCTAGAGATGAGCGAGTAGTAAAATATTCGAGAATTTGAATTCGAATAGGCACCGATATTCCATTATTCGAACAAATATTCGATCCCATGGGAAAAAAATTTGACCACTTGGAGGTCACCAAGTCCCCCATGAAACCTCCCTAAACGATGCCAACACCTGCAGAGTGACACTGTGACATCAGGGGGAGCATGCCTGGGTGCACCCAACACCCCAAAATTGCAGTGTGATGCCACTCTCCGCAGTTGCGAAGGAAAAATATTTGCGAACGCTTTACGAATGTTTACGGCAATGTTCACACATTTCCTTCGTATTTTGTGCGCATCGTTACATACATGATTCCAATGTGCGTCCGTAGAGCGTCACGTTATTTGCGCGTATCACGCATTACGCTGTACAACGCTAGACCGCAGCAGAGCAGAGATTAGGCAACTGGCACAATAGGTATCACTTGCCTTTTACTAGGCAACTGGCACAATAGGTAACACTTGCCTTTTAATGGGCAACTGGCACAATAGGTATCACTTGCCTTTTAATGGGCAACTGGCACAATAGGTATCACGTGCCTTTTACTGGGTAACTGGCACAATAAGGTATCCCGTGCCTTTTACTGGGCAACTGGCACAATATGTATAAGGTTTACGTTTACTTAGTGGGCTACACCAGGGACACTGTAAGTCACTTGTACACACAAGGTACTGGAATGAATACAGCTACTAATGCTGCTGCTGTTATATTATCCATGTCTTAGCACTGAGAAGTGCTTTGGATTCAAAGATGACCTTTTTTGCTGGATCTTAGCCCTGAAAAGGACTTTTGGGTTCAGTAGTAACCCTGCCTAACCTAAATGCTGATCTCTCCCTGCTCGAAGATCTCTCCCTGGCTAGGTTGAAAGCGCATTTGCGGTCGAGAGGCGGAAGTCAATTATTAAATATTCGAGGTCATGTGGTTCAGCCATCCAATGAGGGTAAACACTGTTTTCATGCTGCGTGCGTACTCTCAGGGTCCCTCACGGCCTCCCTGCATGGTGATTGAAGTAAAAAAGCACCAAGTGCGATGGGAGGGCTTTCCAATGTTTCCCGCGTATTCGTCACACTACTCGATTGAATTAAAATCTTTCGAATACCGCAATATTCGATCGAATACCATTTTGATCTAATCATATTCGCTCATCTCTAGTGATTTCCTCCTCCTCAGCCTTGTGCTGTCACCAAGCCCTTTCTGTCAAATGGGACAGTAGTGTGTCTACCAGCTTGCGCTTGTGTTTCTGCTTCTATCACACTCTACTGATGGTATCAAAGTATCACTGTCATTATAACTTTCAAAATCTAAATCAGTAGATGTGATATAAAGCAAGTTTGCAATTTACATTTATTATTTTTATCATGGAGAACACGGCAATTCCTGTTTTTCTCAAGAAACAGGAAGCAGTCAGAAAAAAGGAAGACCTGTGTATCCCAGGCTATCTGAGCGCTCACAGAGAGAAGGCAGTCATGTGATTGATGTACACATTGAGCCGTGACTCTCTGTACTGTCCAAAATTCCTGTGTTTAGTCTACTTTTTTCAACCAGCACAAGTCAGAGAATCTGCCTTCTGGAGACTGGACCGGGATTTCTGGTAAGTTCAGCTTTGTTTTACAGCATAATAACAAAAAATAATGAATACTATTGATTTAGATTTTGAAAGTTATAATGACAGTGACACTTTAAGGACACAATGTTGTCCTTGTAGCACGGATCCATCCGAGTGGCCATCCAGTAATCAGAACACTTCAATGTTGCTGTGCGATAAAGTCCCAGTGTTACTGACATCCTTGTGCTCTACAGTTATGCAGCTTCCACTATGTACTTAGCTTCACAATACTTGACTGTAGCACCAGATATATCACAATATACCATTTGATAACAACCAGAGTTGGACTGAAGGTTAAGTTCTCTTCATGCTTTTTTTCTGATAGCTTTCATGTTATTTCCATCAGACTAATAGGGCTGTATGGTACGGTTCACTAGAGTGTGTGTGTCTAGTCTGTCACATGGTTTTGGGGGAGGAGCCCTTTTACTCATGAATGAGAAAGGGGGGCTCCTCCATCGAAACATCGTGCGACAGACGGGACACACACCCACTCCAGTGAACGCCCACCATACAGCCCTATTAGTCTGATGGAAATAACATGAAAGCTATCAGAAAAAAAACATGAAGACAACTTAACCATGAGCTATCCAGTAATCAGCACTGTAGAGAATCCGGGCATGCTCATGTGAGCCATCCTGCCCAGAGGCAAGGATATGCTGTCCTCGGTGGGAGGTGTGTTCCTCTGACTGCTTTGCATATTTCCAGCTGTGATCCAGTGCCGCCCATGAGCAGCTCTGGGTATCACCCTGCTGTGAGGACAAATCCTCATTCTCCTTCAAAGCTGTCCCCTGGCTGGACAGTAGTGTGGAAGACTGGATGGGCAACTCGGAGATTGGTACAAGAAAAGTTCATTCAGCTCACCTGGCTGGTGCTACGACCTAGAGGAATCCAACTCCTCAACAGCAGTAAACAATGGAAAAAAGTAGTGGTCAGCACTTCCAAGAGTAAAAAAAGTTTCTTTATTTCATTGCTTTAAAATCCATGTCACAATTTCAACAGATATACAAGGCACGATCTGACGCGTTTCTGGCACTCAGCCCTTAGTCATAGATGGCTATGACTTAGGGCTGAGTGCCAGAAACGCATCAGATCATGCCTTGTATATCTGTTGGAATTGTGACATGGATTTTAAAGCAACTTGGAGATTGTGCCTTCTTCCTCCATCTCTGCTTCCTCCTGTGCCACCATCAAGTTATCCATCATAACCTGAAGGGCTTTTTTGAGCAGGCATAGCTGCGCATGGCTGTGGATGCTATGCAATGTCAACAGCAATAAAGTTTGCAGATTGGCTGCTCAGCAAGTAGCAGCCTTTCAACAAAAACTCTTTTACTGTGACGAACACTGGACCTGAACACGGATTTTCATGCCGAAATTCGTGTTCGTGTAGCTCAGGAACAGACCTGGAACTTAAAGTAAGGTGCAATCATCACTAAAGATAATAAAGTGTATCAAAACGCTATAACGATCAATCTGTAAAGCAAGACGTGCCTCGCAGAGTCGACTCCAGCACTTCCCAAAGCTGTATGAGAAAAGCCCCCATTTTCCAGTCCACACTGCAAGCATAAATTTAATGTTCTACAACCTTAGTTGTGGTACAAGGTTGGATAATGTTGATGATTGTACTCCTGCATCTGCCCTCCCAGGTATCATGTGACAGATCTGCAGAGTTGTTCTTGGAGTGTGAGTGTTTTTTCTTAACAACAGCCAAACTGTGAGGATCCTTGTAAGCTTTAAGTAGATCCATAACCCATAGCAACCAAGCAGTATTGCTACTAAAATACGGACAAGGAGAGAAAGGAGCTGTTGCACCTCACACCTATGGCTGACACTAATGCCTCTCAGCTACATTTAAAAACCAACGCCAGAATGTTGGTATATAATTTGATCAAACCATATTGCCTCATGTACCACATGCAGGTCCCCTGGCCCACATGAGTCCCTTCACTAAATCAACACTGTGTTGGTCAAAGCTAGTCCAAGCAGGGAAGGGAGGCCATAGAAAGGCCCTGCAACCCCACTGTCACAGGACACAACCCCAAGGGGCCCCTCCCAAACCCAGCAGGCACCGCTGGCAGAGAAAGAGGCCACCAAGCAACACAAGTGTAAACAAGGCGCCTGCTGGGTTTAGGGGGGCCCTTGGGGCTTGGTCCTGTGACAGTAGGGTTGCAGGGGCATTCTGTGGCCTCCCTTCCCTGCTTGCGCTCGCTTTGCGGGGTTGGTGGTCGCTAACCGACACAGTGTTGATTTAGTGTAGGGACTTATGTGGGTCTGGGGACCTGCACGTGGTACGTGAGGCAATATGGTTTGATCAAATTATATACCAACATCCTGGCGTTGGTTTTGAAATGTAACCGAGAGGCATTAGTGTCAGCCATAGGTGTGAGGTGCAGCAGCTCCTTTCTCTCCATATCCTTATTTAACTTTTCTCCCATTTCTGAGTGGCTAGCACTCCTCTGACTCCTAAGACCCATGTGACCCCAGTTAGCAGGAAGCACCTGTGCACACATGGTAGGTACCTTCTAGTTCTCCCATTCTACCTTCGGTGCAGTGGTGAGTAGTAAGACCTTGTTCACACTTGTATTGCTTGGTGGCCGCCTTCTCCGCTGGCAGCACCTGCTGGGTTTGGGGGGCCTTTGGGGTTTGGTCCTGTGACAGTGGGGTTGCAGGGCCATTCCATGGCCTCCCTTACGTGCTTGCGCCAGATTTGTGGGGTTGGCGGTCGCTGACCGACACAGTGTTGATTTAGTGTAGGGACTCATGTGGGCCTGGGGACCTGCATGTGGTACATGAGACAATATGGTGTGATCAAATTATAAACCAACATCCTGGCGTTGGTTTTTAAATGTAACTGGCATTAGTGTCAGTCATAGGTGTGAGGTGCAGCAGCTCCTTTCTCTCCATGTCTGTATTGCTACTAAGATGCCTTTAAGCCAGTGCCTTAAGGTAACCTACTAATTGCAGTATTCTTAAAGGGGCAGTGACCAAATATTCTAACTTCCAAGTATACAAGCTGTATCAACCTTGTGCTATAGGAGACTATACAATTATTGGATTTTTGTACAAGAACTGCATAGTAAAGTTGTTTCATGGAATCCTAGTGTCGGAATTCATATGTCTGCACTTTATATAACTGAAACAGCTTATTGAAAAGGTGCATGTGTTGTACACTAGGGACACTGAACTATCATCGTCCCCCTGCTATGTGACATATACAATACACTACTGCACTAGACCTGCATTATATTATCTGTTACACCAGTTGTGGTCACCACATAACCTTATATTACTGATTTATGTAAAGTTGCTTATAATTAAAGGTATACTTTAGTGAGGTTGAAAATAACAAAGCTTCATATCACATGGAGGCAAAACCTGACTATTTTACATGTGGCTGAAATAGTTCCCATTATATAGTAACTTCTTTCTTTCTTTTTTTCTTTCTTGCTTGACAATTTTGTAAAAATTAAGAGGTTTTCTAAAATACTAAGGGGGGATTTTATTAAGACCAGTGTCTCAGGTAAAAGAAGGCTGGTGTAGGATGTGCCAGATTTATAAAGAGTACTACACTATTTAGGACTACACTACTGTCATAACTTCATCCAATTTCTGCTAGGCCATGGAACCTGTGCCCCCCCCCCTCTCCTGAAGCTCCACCCACTGTTCAGGAAACTTGCATAGGCAGCCTGAAAGGGGGAAAAAAAATAAAAAATCACACCACAGCACTTACCATATACAGTAGGTAGAAGCACACAAGCAACAACCATTTCACTCCATTAGAGCTTCCTCAAGACCTAGATACGTACTGTGTCCTGCCTCATGAATACAATATTACATTCCAACTTTATTAAAAATAAAAGATAAAAGCTGTACAACAAATGTGAATAAAGAGAACCTTAAATACACAATCAGTAGGGAAAGTACCTGCAAACATAAAAACTATTGCTCAATCTACCCTTCATTTGTAACTAAACTCCGTATAACATTAAAATCAGTACAAAATAAGTCAATTATGTTCCTAAACCAGAAACTGTTGCAGCCAGGGAAAGGACAGTGCATCTAACAGTCACTTTTGTTAAAAAAAGCCCCCCCCCAGCTGTGCCTCACAAATATCCAGGGGGAGCCTTTCTCATTAGGCCTGCCTCACAGTTTGAGAAGCACTATTTTAAATAGTAGTTTTTAAAAATTACACTATGCCGCCTCTAACTTCATAGCACAGAAACTATTAAGTAAAATCTGCACTTCTCAATATGTAACGGGCAGACTGGCCTGACACCACAGCTGTTAGCTGCCATTTATTAAAATGCAGTCTTTTATTGTTTTTCTGGTCTAATTACATGGCAGATTAAAGGCTAAATCTGAAGTGCTGCTAGTTCATTCAAAGCTTTCAGTTTACCTTAAGAGGACACAGTAATTAATTTTACGTTACTTTTTTGCTGTGAAATCCAGATTGAACCTTTGCTTTGTACTTGACATTTTTAAAGATACCACTGGAGAACTTGCAACATTTTAAATGGTTCAGATCTGACAATTTCTATGTAGTGCAAGTAAAATTGAATTGCCATTGGTGTCAGTCCATCACAGCTATATAAAATGAACCATGAATTATATGTTTTCCTAACTGAAACATAATCATCCTTTCACAGCCCCCTCAGGCAATTCCACTACTTAGAACAAGATATTCAGACATCAGTTACCCAATAAATGTGACATCCTCTCCTAAATGTGCAATATAATATATATCTCTGTAGACATTCACAGCAGAATTCATTTCATATTTAGGGCTAGTGGATCACTGGCTGTTTTAGTAGTCAATGTGCTCACTATAATTTCACTACATTTCTCTGCTGTCATGTAATTCATTGTCTTGAAAGCTTAGCAGTGGGATGCCAGCTGTGTCTATTTTTGAAACACCTGTTCATGAAATACGAGATTTACGTATTCCACTTTTGTGCATTGGATAATATATTAGCATATACATATTTTCTCAGTGGGATAATATGTTTTACCAAAATCGGTCAATAACTATCCTTCAATGTGTAATGTATTTTAAACTAATTTGATTTGTATATACAGTTATTAGAAGCTGTCAGGTGCTATTCAGTTTCCATTAGGTGTTCTTGCCACAGTTCTGCACACAACGTATGTTCACACAACGTCAAATATAGAGAAAAGGTGGCCGCTTTTGCAAACAGAGCTGAAAAGACTTTGTGTGAACATAGCCTGTCACTTCCACTGCTGATTTTGGTATAAAAAAGACTTACAGAAATATCTAAGTGGATGTACTAAGGGGGAGTTTATGAGTAAAAAGAAGTGAGAATTGGAGATGGGGATGGTTGAAGAAAAACAATGGAACAGTATCTATGCAAATATGAATAAGGTATCTCTGCTTGGGAACCATCAATTAATTCAATTCAACATTATCCATAGGTTGTATAGGACTCCAGGTTTTTTGTATAAGATAAAAAGGGGCAAATAGTTGCTGTTCCCATTGTGGTGCTGTTGAAGCTGATTAACTTCATATGTTTTGGTCATGTGGGAAACTGGATAAGTTCTGGAAACTAGTCCATATCAAAACAGTACAAAGAGTTAAAGTGGGGATACCCTTCTTCCCCAATAGTTATTATTTTAGGAGATAAATCTGGAATAAAAGCATCACTAAAATTAACTAGGGTAGTATTAAGATGCTTTTTTATGCAAAATTGCTGATTACTAGAAACTGGATTTCACCTAAGGTTGCACAAATAAATAGATAGGAAGGTTGTACAAAGTTATATGAAAATGTTTAACTTTCCTAAAAGTTGTGTGTTAATTAATAAATTAGTTTGTTTATTTATTTAATGTTTTCCTTCCGCAGTGAGGGGGTGGGGGCGGGTGGTGAGGGTTAAAAGGAACAGTGATTTGATGGAACTGTTTTGTAAATGTGTTCTACTTTCTGTAATTTTTTGAATAGAAAAAATAAACAAATTATAATTAAAAAATAAACAATAACTGTTGTTATGTTAATTAGTTTCAGTGGCATAAAATATATTAATAGCTTAAGTAGATTGTGCAAGATTAGAATCAAAAGTAATAAAAAATAAAAAATAGTTTGATCACACATACCAAATAAATATTTTTTTTACTACCCAAAGCTGTGAACTATAAATATAAAAAAAATTCAATTACGAATTTTGAGAATTAAAAGCAATGTGTATCATTGCATACTAAATGTGTTTATTACAAAATATTTTATCTACAGTATATATGAACTTTTATTAAAAAATAAAAAAAATTCTCACAGGTCTGACCTTTTGATATAAATCAGAAGGTTTTATTGCTCTTAATAATAAAAAACAAAGAAGCTAAATTACTATTCTATTAAAAAAAATAAAATTCATAAACAATCCAGATATGCAATGTGTTTACACAATAAAAAGAACAAGGGTTTCTTATCAAACCTAGAGTACAAAAAGCTACTTTATTTACAAAGAAAAATAATCATATAAATCTACTCTTCTTCTGATTTGTATTTTAGTTCCTAGTTACAACAGCAGGTTTCAGTTACACCAGCAATTAAACTATGCTGCAAAGCTACAACTATAGAATATTCATACACATCCTGTCAGAGAACAAAGATATTCCTAAAACAAAAAAAAAATGGCAGGCAGTGGTCATGAAATAGTTAAAAGTTTTATCCAGCCTCATAAACGTGATGTCCTATTGTCAAGACAAGCAGCAATAATTGTATTTGATCTGGATCCAAGTGCAGTACCATAAGAGCAGGCAAAATACATAGTTGACCAGGCTGAGATCTGTGCAGTGCATTGGTAACAAGCAGAAGGTCAGGCAAACATCAAAGTAGGAGAGTAGTCAAAAAACTAGCCAGGTCAGGAACACAGAATATGACACAAAGTAGACATTTGCAGCTTTCAGAAGCATTAGAATCTTGCTTTGGTGGTGTAGACCAGCATAGGAGTCATTTAAAGCAGTGCTTCTCAAACGTTTTCTACTGGAGCCTCACCCAACAGACCAAGGCAATGCCTGGACTGACCAAGAGGGTGCCTGGACCTCACTATCTGTGGTGAAAGTCCATTTAAAAGTTGAAAATAATGCTAGGGCTACCTTTCACCAGTCTCCCAAGCTCTATATGCTAATGAATTAAATACAAAATAAATTAATACTGTTGCTAAAATGAAGATTTCTGCAAACAGCAAAAGGACTGTGCAGATCATAGTTACTTTGTGAAAACTGGCTCCCCAGCTGGACCTCACCAACAACTAGGGGGTGCCTCACTGGTGAGGCCCGCCTCACAGTTTGAGAAGCACTGCTTTACAGGAATATTACTTTTGGGAGCAAGGTCTCCTGTACATTAACTGAGGCATTATGCACCTGGCATAAGTGTATGGTCAAATTTCAACCTGCTGCCAATTTTTTCTTTTTATTCAAAATGTATTAGAATATAAGGCTGCAAGAGGCAGCAGAAACATTGTGTACTTAATGCACATGATGCAATAAACCTAACCATAAACTTGCACAGTAATTTTGGAGTACTGCATTTTTCTCTGTATAAATCCTTATCAATGTATATACCCTCCAACCCAGGGAATATTTGATTTGCACTATAGTAAGCCAGCAGTGGGTTACAGTATTTTGCCGAATTGGTGCCAGATTGCCATGCCTTTACAGGGATCCAAACTTGGGTGCATATTCTGATTTTTGTGGTAGCAATCAGTTCTGGACCAAGGAGAGGTAAATATAATAATACTTTTTTTTAACTAATGTATTAATTTTTTTCTTTTATACATTTTAGGTTTATTTATTTTAATAAAATGGTCAATGAGGGGTGTGGGATGTTTTTATTATTTAGTGTTTGTTATTTTCTACTTTTTAATTATTTTTTTTCCCCCCTGCCAATCACCACCAGGGGTGTACCTTCTCACCTTGGTAGTACTAGGCCATTGCTGCTTGGTTTGTATCTGGCTGATTGTCAAAGAGCAGGTGGACCCAATCCTTTTTTTTTAAGTATTTATTTTAAAAAAAACATATAGCTTGTCCCTACTTTTCGATAACCAGCCAGATACAAACAATCAAACAGCAGCAGCAACGGCCTAGTATTACCAGGAGTTGAACAATTGATTGCTTCTATAATACACTTCAATATTTTGTTTTGCCCATAGAGGGCGCTTTGATAGCTCTCTGAAGGCAGGGAGTACTCAGATGCAGTAATTAGGTCCCTGTCTGTCATATTAACTGCTTTGCACCCTGCTATGATATTACAGGTTAGGTGAGCAATCAGGTGAAAGAGAGGGTCCTCTTCTCTGTCTTACCAGCTACAGCCTCAATTCCAAAAAAGTTTAGACACTAAACAAATTGTGAATAAAAACTGAATGCAATGATGTGGAGGTGCCAGCATCTAATATTTTATTCAGAATAGAACACAAATCACATATCAAAAGTTTAAACTGAGAGAATGTATTATTTAAAGTGAAAAATAGGTTGTTTCAAAATTTTACAGTGTCTAAAAATCCCCAAAAAGTTGGGACCATGCAATTTTTACCACTCTGTGGCCTCCCCCCTTATTCTTACAAGAGTCAACAGACGCCTGGGGAGACCAGTTTCTCAAGTTTAGAAATAGGAATGCTCTCCCATTCATGTCTAATACAGGCCTCTAACTGTTCAATTGTCTTGGGCCTTCTTTGTCTCACTTTCCTCTTTATGATACGCCAAATGTTCTCTATAGGTGAAAGATCTGGACCGCAGGCTGGCCATTTCAGTATCTGGATCCTTCTCCTACGTAGCCATGATGTTGTGTTTGCTGCTGAATGGGCTCTGGCATTATCTTGTTGAAAAATGCTGGGTCTTCCCTGAAAGAGATGACGTCTAGATGGGAACATATGTTGTTCTAGAACCTGAACATAGCTCTGTGCATTAATGGTGCCTTTCCAGACATGCAATCTGCCCATACCACAAGCACTCATGCAACCCCATTGCATCAGTGACGCAGGTTTCTGAAAGGAGCCTTGATAACAACTTGGGTTGTCCTTGTCCTCTCTGATCCGGATGACATGGCCTGCCACTGTTTCATAAAGAACTTCAAATTGTGACTCATCTGACCACAGAACAGTTTTCCATTTTGCCACACTCCATTTTAAATTACCCCTGGCCCAGTGCAAACGGCTGAGCTTGTGAACCTTGCTTAGAAATGGCTTCCTCTTTGCACTGTAGAGTTTAAGCTGGCAACGGCGGATGGCACGTTGGATTGTGTTCACTGACAATACTTTCTGGAAGTGTTTCTGAGCCCATTCTGTTATTTCCTTGACAGTGGAATTCCTGTTTGAGGTACAGTGACGTTTAGGACCCAGAGATCACGAGCATCCAGTAGAGTTTTATGGCCTTTACCCTTATGCACAGCGATTGTTCCAGATTATCTAAATCTTTTGATGATGTTATGTATGGTTGTTTAAATTTTTTGCTATTTTACACTGGGTTACACCATCCTGGTATTGCTGCACTATCTTTCTGCGCAACAATGGTGGCATTGGTGATCCTCTTACCATCTTGGGTTCAGAGAGACACTGACACCCTGAGTAGCTCTTTTTATACCCAAACATGTTGTCAATTCACCTAATTAGTGTTGATTGGTCTTCCAGCTGTTCTGTATATGCTCAATGTAATTTTTCCAGCCACTTCTTGCTACTTGTCCCAACTTTTTGGGGATTTGTAGACACTGTGAAATTTTGAAACAATATATTTCTCACTTAATATAATACATTCTCTCAGTTTAAACTTTTGGTCTGTGATCTGTGTTCTATTCTGAATAAAATATTAGATGTTGGCACCTACACATAATTGCATGCAGTTTTTTCACAATTTGTTTAGTGTCCCAACTTTTTTGGAATTGAGGTTGTAGATGCCATGATTGTTATTGATCTCAGAAAATAGGGTGTTAAGCTAGGATTTAGTTATATACAATACCTGACAGTCATTACAGGTGTCATATAGAGATGAGCGAATCGGGTTCGGGTTTGAATAGATCCGAACCTGAACGTTCAGTATTTGATTAGCTGAGGCTGCTGAACTTGGATAAAGCTCTAAGGTTGTCTGGAAAACATGGATACAGGCAATGACGATATCCATGATTTCCACATAGCCTTAGGGCTTTATCCAATTTCAGCAGCCACCGCTAATCAAATGCTGAAAGTGCGGGTTCGGATGGACTCGAGCATGCTCGAGGTTCGCTCATCTCTAGTGTCATAGCTTTTGCATTTTTTTTACCTACAGACCCAAATGAGACCTTATTTTCTGCAATACCAATTGTAATTTACAATAACAGGCTGGGTTCACACTGTGTTTTTGCAGTTTTTTTAATGTATACGTTTTATGAAAAAAAAGGACCAAGATTTTACGCTTTTGCGAGATAATTAGCTAAATTGGGCAATTCCGCATGAAGTGATAGCAAATATGATTATTATTTTATTTATGTATTTATTATAATTAATAAAATGGGAAAAGGGGGATTTAAACTTTTAATATGGGAAGGGTTACATTTTTTATTTATTAAAAAAACTTTTATACACTTTTGTAGCCCACCTACAAAAGGACTTCTATGAGCAGTACCATAATTGCTCACAGAGATCAATTGTGTTTTTTATTCGTACCACCTCAAAAATGATCAGGGTGTTACATGTCCCCCAGATTAAAACGTCAACTTGACTAGCTAAAATATTTTGGCACCCCGAGGCTTCTGTGACATGATATAATGGCTATTAAAAAAATGAATGAAAATAAAAAAAGGTCCTAAAATTCACCAGGCCTCTGTCATGTCTGAGGCCTGTGGTTGAGTCAGGTGACGCACTGCGGCCACATATGGGGGATTTCTAGAAATATTGGAATAAATAAAATAGAATAAATATTGAGTTCCATTTCTTAGTTAGTGTTTGCTTTGTTAGAGAAAAAAATGGAATAAAATAGAATATCTGCCCAAAAAAATAAAAATTAAAAATTTCCCTCCAACTTGCTTAACTTTTCTTGAAACACCTAAAGGGTTAATAAACTTATAATATGTTACTTTTTGGTGCAGTTTTTACAGTGGACAAATCCACTTCGGAACTAAACTAGTACCTAAAAATTTTGAAAAATCGCTGCAAAATTTCAAAGCCCTCTAACATCCTAAAAACTAAAAGGACGTTCATGTCAACATAAAGTAGTAATGGAGTAGACGTTGCGGTAATAATTAGTTTATGTGGCATGACTATCTTTCTTAGAAAAAGAGAATTTTGAATGTAAAGAAATGTAAATTTTTCAAATTTTTTGCGCAAATGTGTTTTTTTTCCCCCAAAACGGACTGAGTGTATTAACAAAAGTATACCACAAACATAAAGAGGAATATGTCTCAAAAACTATCTCAGAATAACAGCGTTAAAAGCATCCTGGCGTTATTAATACAGTGAGACAGGTCAGATTTGAAAAATAGGCATTGGGCATTACAGTGACTCTGTACCCACAATCTGACCCCCACAAAACACTTGTACCTTTGGATAGCTGCTTTTAATCCAAGATTTGTCCTTAGGTCAGTTCGGCAGGTGATGTGGCTCTGTGTCAAATTTGCCAGAACACTGCACAGGTGCCTTAATGATCCAGCTTGTGTGCAGTGTTCGCACAGGTGATGAATAGTAAAAATCCTGCCTGGGGCATTCCTAATAGTAAGGAGGGTGGGGAGAAGTCTAATGCACAGACACTCTAGGCCACACCAATTTGAAACAGGGCTGCAAGTTTAAAGTTGTTTTTTTTAGGACAATAGCTACATTCCCCTGCTGAACAGATCCCAGCACAGATCTTGGAATAAAAAGCAGCTATAAAAAGGTACAAGCGGTTTGTAGGGGTCAGATTGTGGGTACAGAGTGGCTTTAAGGTCTTAACAGGCTGCGTAGGCAAGGGGTTAAAGCGACTCTGTACCCACACTCTGACCCCCCAAACCACTTGTACCTTTGGATAGCTGCTTTTAATCCAAGATCTGTCCTGCGGTCCGTTTGGCAGGTGATGCAGTTATTGTCCTAAAAAAAAAATACTTTAAAACGTGAAGCCCGTGCCAAATGGGAGTATCTGTGCCCTAACTTTGCACAACCTCTCTGTCCCTCCTCCCCACTCTCTTCATCATTAGGAATGCTCCAGGCAGATTGCCTCCTATTCCCCACCTGTGGCAGCCTGGCACATGGGCTGGATAGTTAAGGACCTGTGCAATGTTCAGCATGGAGGAAATGTTTCAGTGGCATGCCTAATGATGAAGAGGGTGGGGAGGAGGGACAGAGGGGGTGGTGCAACGTTAGGGCACAGATACTCCCGTTGGGCACGGGGCTTCAAGTTTAAAAGTATTTTTTTAGGACAATAACTGCATCACCTGCCAAACGGACCACAGGAGAGATCTTGAATTAAAAGCAGCTATCTGAAGGTACAAGTGGTTTGGGGGGGGGGGCAGATTGTGGGTCCAAAGTCACTTTAAGGAGTTAACATCTTTATGGAAATGAATAGTAAGCATTTAAGTGAGGCATTTATACTGATGCTCTGCTGTGCCGCCATTTTGCATAATTATGTAGTTCTACCCCCATCACCCATCCTGGTGTACAGCTGAACAGCTCAACCCATTCATAAGATGGCTTCCTATAGTGGATCATGTAACAACAAAGCAGAGGAGGCACACTGTGCCTCTTTCACTGTGCATGTGCTTTTATTTGAGCGCTGTGTACTGCTATGGAGGAGGTACAGTAACATCACAGTATCATAACATGCTCCTCTATAGGAAGCCTCTTTTGGAGGGGTAGCTATTCGGCCGCACACAGTGATGGGCAATTACATGGCTGAGCTACATAATTATACAGAATGGGGATTCAGAGGAGCATTAGTCTAAGTGCCCCACTGTAATGATTAGTATATACTGTATATAATTTCCATGAAGATGCTAAAAGGTGACGAACCCCTGTATGCTTTTCTTTTTTTAGTGCTTGGCACTTTGAGCTTTTTAAACATTGCATTATAAATTTTCAGCATATTGTTATAATTACATTGGAGACATCTTTTCTAATATTCTTTCGGTTTGAGTGAGAAATTTACAGTTATTGATCCGAATATTTTACTGGATTGCCAATTCTTTTTTATCAAGATGAACAAAGATGACTGTATTTATATGTTTTTCTTCATTGCTTTTCAACATGAATTATTTTTGATAATACAGCAATAAAGAGGTTGAGTGTCTTTTTGATTGCAGTTTCCTGATTGTGGCAATGTCTCTAAGCACTTGCCTTGATTGTTTTCCAAGTTAACAATTCCAGAAAATGTTGATATTAAAGGGATTGTGTTTACTTACAAGTATTCAGCAATTGAAATATAACTTAAATCTACATGCAAAGCCAAAGCAATTTTCAAAACATTTTTTTTTACGTCACAGATTTTTTACTTTTTCTGGACATATACAAAACATTCTGCTGAATAATATTAGAAATAGTTATCTTTCCTTCTCCAGATGTGCTGAAATTATTGCATTGTAGCCTGGGCATATCCCTTAGTACAAGCATAACACACCATCATGGAGGACCATTCGGACTATTCTTATCCCATTCTTAAAGTGAATGTACCATCAGGCCTGGGCTTAAGCACTGGAGGTGGGCTGACTGACCCCCAGCGGGAGGAAACCCCTGCCCCTCTATGATGTGGCTCGATTCATTCTAATGGAGCCGCATCATAGAGGGGCAGGGGTTTCCTACCACTGGGAGTGGGTCAGCCTGCCTCCAGTGCTTCAGTCCGGGCCTGATAATACATTCACTTTAAATAGTACTACTGTGACAGTCTAGAAAAACAAGATAGGAACTATGGACAATAACAGCCAAAGCAGCAATGCTAAAAGGGTGCATTTTGTCTTAAAATTACCATTAGTGAGTGTGTATGGTATCACCAGCAGCTATTAAACCCTGTTTATAAAGAAACTAGTCTGTCCTGCAGCAGTTTGAATGGGTTCACCTGAGCCCTAATGTGTTAGTTCCTATGTACTCAACCACCACTCACATTTTTAGGGCTCCTATGGCCCCCCAACTAGTGATGATTGAACATTAAAATGTTCGAGTCGAACCTCGAACAGTAGTGATGTTCGGTTTGAAGTTCGACTGGAACTCGAACCCCATTAAAGTCAATGGGAGATGTTTGGGTTAATTTTTAGACCTATATATCATAGGAGAAGCTGGAATTACCATCTAGAAGAGTAAATTAGATACATGGAACAACTTAGTGAAGAAAATTTGGCTCTAAGAATGACAGAAAAAAATAAGAGGGGTAAAATGCTACCTCAGTTATCCATTGAAAGGAATGAAGTAGAGTTGAGATAAAGACATAGCAGAGTGGAGGTAGTAAGGTAGTGACTTAACAGAGTTAAGGCGGCAGTGACGTAGCAGAGTTAAGTAGAAACAAAGAACAAAAAGAAAGGCAGAGCGCCTCATAGAGTAGTACCTCTGGATTGAAATAATGATCTAACACATGTAAAAAATCACTGCTCACCTTTTGGGGTTGTGGAAACAGAGCCACAACACCCAGCAGCACATGTAATGGTGTGTCCAACACACCTCCCAGGGATCGGGGTAGCAGCAGTCTTCACAACAGGTCCAAACCGGGCTCCTTGTGCAAGGACCCGTGGAGTCAGGTAAAACCAAAACGTGCCAAAAATGACAAAAAAATGACCTGGAGATTGCGCTCACCACCAAACAACGTAGTAGAATCCGATGTTCACATAAAACAAGATTTATTCAGTCAAAAAATAACGCGTTTCAGGGCTATGGCGCCCCTTCGTCAGATTCAACCTCTTCGTCCTAAATCTGACGAAGGGGCGCCATAGCCCTGAAACGCGTTATTGTTGGACTGAATAAATCGTGTTTTATGTGAACATCGGTTTCTACTACATTGTTTGGTGGTGAGCGCAATCTCCAAGTCATTTTTTTGTAATTTTTGGCACCTTTTGGTAGCAGAGTTAAGGTGGCAGTGACGTAGCAGAGTTGCACAGGTAGTGACTTAGAAGGGTCTAGGTGGTAATGACGAAGCAGAGTTGAGGCAGTAGTGACGTAGCAGAGTTGAGGCGGCAGTGACGTAGCAGAGTTGCAGTGGTAGTGACGGAGCAGGGTCTAGGTGGTAATGACGTAGCAGAGTTGAGGCGGTAGTGACATAGCAGAGCTGAGGCAGCAGTGACGTAGCAGAGTTGAGGTGGCAGTGATGTAACAGAGTTGAGGCGGTAGTGTCATAGCAGAGTTGCAGTAGTGGTGACATAGCAGAATTGAGGCGGCAGTGACGTAGCAGATTTGAGGTGGTAATGACGCAGCAGAGTTGAAGCGGCAGTGACGTAGCAAAGTGGCTGAGGTAGTGAGGTAGTGAGGGAGTTGAGACAGGGGGTAAGGGCGTTACTCAGAGGAGTGCTGCGGGGCCATGGGTGAGCCATGGGTGAAGGTCGAGGTGGGACTGTGGGAGGCCATGGATGAGCTGGGGGGCATGTACTGCAATCAAAGGGGCAGGTGAGCTCCAGGGTGCTGAACAGTCGGGGGGGGGGGGCTGCTATTAGACAGGGAGACAGTTCCGGTGTCAGCACCCAGCTTTCTTGGGCCAGTGCCAGGGCCCACAGTGCCTTGTATAGTAGTCAGTATAATGGCAACAAAGAGAACTCTATTCCTGGATGTACTGTATATCTGTATGACAATAACACACAATGTATATATATATATATATATATATATATCTGTATGACAATAATATATATGTATATATATGTGTATATATATTTATATATATGTGTGTGTGTGTATATATTTATATTACATAGTGTATATATCTGTATGACAATTACACAGTATAAATATATCTCTATGACTATAACACACGGTGTGTGTATATATATACTCTGATCCTGGAAGTCTCCCTCACCTTCCAAATCATGGCAGATCTGTCAGCCCTTGTTTCCCATTCTCCCCATTCCTGCTATAATGTGCCTGCACTCACACTCAGCTATACACACTGCTGCTATAATGTGCCTGCACTTACACTCAGCTATTCAAACTGTTGTATATAAAGTTTGTCTCTGTCCTCCTGCACAGCTCTGTGATTCTCACTTGCTGTTTAGTCCATGCTGAGCACACATCCCTTCCCCATTGCTGTCATGTGATTACACAGACCTCTGACAGCAGCCCTGCTTCTCTATTCTAGCCTATTGTACTACGCTACGGCATTATGGGGATCTGCAGTTCCATCCTGTATCTACAAACTGCTGCTGTGTTATCAGGTTTATGCTGTTACTATACATCATACTCCACACGCTGATTGCTATACTCTACAGTAAACACAAGGGGTGACAGACTGCAGGGAGTGTGAAATAATGAACAGGGCACTCTCTGACCGGGAGAGAGGGGTTACAGCTATGAAGAGATGACCTCTACAGGCCTGTCCCCTAATGCAAGCCCCAGCCTGAAGTGGATCTGCCATTATTTGGAAGGTGAAGGAGACTTCCGGGGTCAGAGTACAGTGCTGTAGACCCCGCTGTGCATACCATGCCCCTCCCCCACCCAGTACAGGGAGCTCTTAAACCGAGTTACAATTTTGAAAAACTGTGAGCTCTTCTTGCAAAATGCTACTCTTAAACCAAGGTACCACTGTGTGTGTGTGTGTGTGTGTGTGTGTCTCTCTCTCTCTCTCTCTCTCTCTCTATATATATATATATATATATATATATATTTTTTTTTTTTTTTTTTAAATGCCAAAATTGTCTGAACATGGTATGAAGATGTTGGGTATCAGTTGCTATGGTCACTGTTGTTGGGTGGTCAGTAGAGAATGTAAGAAATAACATTATCAAGTGTTATTATCAAATATATCTTGCTATTTACGTGACAAAATACACAAAAACTTGTTTTTATTACCACCAGTTTTTTGACTGGCATCCCATGTGTGTGCCTGCCTGCTTACCTCAAACTGCCCTCAACAGCAGCTAGTAATTTGAAGACAGCCCCTACACTGATTAGGTGATACACAAGACAATACAAGACAGACAAAACACAATAAATCAAGTCTAACAGTCCGAGTCATACACTGACAGGTAGCAGAGGTACTGAATCGCAAAACCAAAAGCATAGTCAAAGTCAGGCAAAAAGGTGAGGGCAGGCAGTAAAGGGTAAACAGGAGATTAGCAAGGATCAAAAAATCAGAACTACAATCAGAATACTAGAAACCACTAGGGATGCTTTCTAAAATCAGAGCTCAACAGCCATCAACAAAATGAGCCTCAGCCAAAGGCTTATAGGACAGCAGAAGACCGGCCCAGTCCCTATTGGTCCGGGCCCCAGTTTCCAAACAAATCACCTGTGTTTGAAACTGGCAGCAGTGTGTAGCAGACTGGAGTGAGGGGATCTTAGGGAGGATAGAGGTTATCATGAATAAATGAAGATATATCCTGCCACAGACCGAGTGGTGATAACTCTTTTCCTCTTCCTGAGGTAAATATGTGGTGTGCCCCCGAGGTGTTATGGCAGAGGTATGTCCGGTCACTTGCTAGATGGTGAAGTGTGAGGCCAGCTCTATGGTGGTTGGCCGAGATGTAACCAAGCACTAGGGTGTTATATTGTGACACCAGTGCCGGTTGGGCACATAGGTATGGTGGCACACCTGCTTTTAGTTTAAAAGTCTGGTTACACCTTGTTCCCCTGTGATCAGTGACCTGCCGGGCTGCTATGGGTCCCTTGGGTTGTTATCACAGTGGTCCGGAGTGGAGTAGTGACCCATCTGGACTATTGGTAGTGCCAACCACAGAAAGGGGAAATGTCCCATGGAGTGTGTATATACTGTGTTGGTGTGGGGTGAAGAATCACAGAGTCTCTTTATTATAAATAAAATCTTGTTTTTTCTGAAAGTACGTAGGTGCAGCAGAACATACAGCTTTGTCTTGATAACACAGGATCCAGATCTGTGACAGGAGTATAGCGAGAAGTACAGTCGTGCTGACTGAGTTGTGTGTTGAGAGATACAAAGAATCAGAGTAGCAGAAAGGAGGATGTTGTGAGAGTCCCAACCCAAGTAGTACTGTGCTCTGCCGGGATGTTGGAGGATGAGGTAGAAGAATACTTGAGAAAGCAGAGAGAATACTTGTGCCTGTGTTTTGACCTTTGGGTCTTCACACCACCTATTGCCTACCAGTGTCAGGGGACCCGTCCTAGTGGGTGACAAAAGCCCCAGACCCTGTTACTTGGGATGAGTAGAATGCTTCCCTGCTGACAACCGGGCTGCAAGATAGAGTTCCTAGGCTCTCAGCAACTTTGCTCTATCTGGATCAGTTCCTAGCTTTCTTTGGCTTTATGGATACTGTCCTGCACTGTGACTCTCCTAGTCCACGGCTTGGGTTGAGACTTGTCCTCTTGTCCTCTCCTGTGAAGGTTTAACACTGCATAGTGCTGTGTAGAGTTAGTGAAGAAGAAACTGTTAGCTGTGTCTTGTCTTGCTTCCTTACCATACAGGAACCTGACTAAGACTACTCTTAACTTTTAGGCTGGGGACCTGGCAGAGGGCCATGGTCCAAAGGGACCACTGTAGGGAGCGTTCTAGCTTGCGTCCTTCCTCTACAAAGTCCAATATCAAAGACCACACACCTGTCACCCATGTGATTTCCTATCTACAGCTACTGTAAGGTTCGCTGTGAATAGGGGGAGAGTGCATATAGAAGAAGTAAAGAGAGAGATGATAGGATAGAAGAAGAGACTCCCATAGGTTCACGGATCCATGTGACACACAAATAAACAATAACCGTTTCCATACTTCAGCCGTGCAGCATCTGACTACACATATCTATAACAGCAACATCTAGTGGCGAAAGTACAGGCTTTTGCGAGGGGTGTAACCAATGGCAACACCCGTGGTGGGACAAATACTGCCACAAAGAATAAAGAGAGAGAGACTTCTCTCTATTACTGCTGTCTGATGCGTTAATTGAGAATCCCTTGATGGTAATGAGGAGCAGAATAATTCAAACAACAGGGAGTGGAGGCAATGAGATGCAACAGTGACTTTTACTTGCATAAAAAACTTTCTTTATGCTTAATATTTCTCAATATGGCGGACTGCCAGAGATGGGTAACTGTTGTTACAATGGAGATTGTTGGTGTGCATTGTGTCGCCCTTTTGTATGCTGGCAGTGAACCACTATAGTTGGATGAAAGTCCTTTAGGGTTATCGGGGCTGGGCCATAAGAACTAAGGGCACTTTGAGAAATTATCCCTCAGCATAAAACATTACCTAATGCTGCCATAACATACAGCTAAGTGGGTATTGCTGAACAATCCAACAGAAACAGGCCAGTACAGGCCAGACAAGGCTATGAACACTGCACAATACACACAAAACCAATGAGCGCCTTTTTGGCTGAGGGGTGCACTGAGCTCCACACAGGAACACATGTAACATGCATTCATAAGGATCTCAGGGGCATAGATAAATTGATAGTTTGAGCCTCTCCATAATGTCAGATATGCAGTGGTTAGCACCTACCAAAAATGGGAAACTGGTGAACCATGAACTGGGTCATAGGTGCCCGAAGCTTATTGATGCTGTAATATTCATGAAACATGAGTCAGTGACAAAATCCAATAGCAACTTCCTAAAATCATATGTCCACACATAGATCTTAATCCAATCTCCCAGTTTCCAGGAAGTAATAGGAACATCTGCTGTATATTACATCACCCCCACCCCCCATGTAACATTATTACAGTAAGGGGTAAGTATTAAAAAAAACAACAACAACAACAATAATACAAAATGTACATCAAAATATTTACAGTCATATACATTGGCTAATCAAACATAAGATCCAGGAACATTACTATATCTGGCTGTACCTCCGCAATGAATAAAGACTTAACTCTTCTTTCTCTGGTTTGATACCTTCTATAATAGACAGGATCCCTGCTCGCCGATGAGCTGGCCACTTCCTGTTGAGAGCTGCCACTATTAGCATTAGCTCTGTCAGTCTGAGAGAGTTCATCAAAGTTGTCGGCTGGTATTACTTTGAAGCATTCCTGGTTATGGAGTGTCCATCTCGCTCAGCTGTTGGGGAGGGGAGCCAGGTAGACTCTGCCAGGTGGTCTGCTAGGGCAGTGCTTCCCAACCTTTTCCACCTCGGGGCACCCCTTGGGAAAAAAAATGTCCTCGGGGCACCCCTACTAAATAATGTTCTACAAAATAAGAAAACCATCATTCAGTGACTCACAGGTGACGTCTTCTTTGATCTGAGGCGTCACTTTCCCTTTTCCTCTCCATCCCGTCCAGTCCTCCATGATGATTTCTTCCAGATACGTTTCATCTCTTCAGAACCTGCGAGACAAACAAATTAGGCTCCGCACATTTCTAGCAACTTCCTTCCCTTTCTCCCTCCTGTAGGCTCCCAAAGTAACTGCGCTGTTTGGTGTTATGTGCAGTAAAGCGAGTAGGAATGTGGGATGCCCCCTGTATGTAGGATCCCCTGCTGTGCCCCCATGAGCTAATAATGGCCCAAGAGGTGCCCCTATGAACTAATACTGCCCCCAGAGGTGCCCCCATGAACTAATAATGCCCCCAGAGGTGCCCCCATATACTAATAAGGCCCCCAGAGGTGCCCCATGAGCTAATAATGCCAACAGAGGTGCCCCCATGAGCTAATAATGCCCCCAGAGGTGCCCCCATGAGAGAATAATGCCCCCAGAGGTGCCCCCCATGAACTAATAATGCCCCCAGAGGTGCCCCCATATACTAGTAATGACCCCAGATGTGCCCCCATGAACTAATAATGCCCCCAGAGGTGCCCCCATTAACTAATAATGCCCCCTGCTCTGCCCCTAAAAAAACAAACATCCTACTCACCTAATCCGCGCTGTGGCTGCAGGCAGAAGCTCTCCTCCTCCTCTTCTGGCTCCATCTTGCGAGCCGCGGGGATGGGACGTCCGGCAGGCGTGATGACGTCACATCATCACGCCTGCCGGAGAGGTCACGTCCCGGCCTCCCATAGGCTGCTGGCATGAAGTGCCGGCAGCCTATGGGAGGGAATGTAGGAGCAGGATGCTGACACTTCCTGCTCCTACATTATGCTCACTTTAATGTTCCGCCCGCTCACTGTGCTTCTCGGAATGTTTAAAGTGACAGCGCACATTTCCCACCGGGATCCCACGGCACCCCTGGCTGGTTCTCCCGGCACACCAGTGTGCCGCGGCACCCCGGTTGGGAAACGTTGTGCTAGGGCACCGATGTTATGCACCGCCAAGTCACAATGGCCAGGAGTGGCATGCGTCCACCCCTGGGTATACCAACACACACTTTTTAAATAGAACGGTCTGTAGTGCAGGTGTAGGTGCATAGTAACTATGCAAAATAAGAGTGCGTGGAGCCTCAGTTGCGAGTCTTAAAACACGGGTTAGCCAGATATCTCTAGCCTGTTGCCACAGGGTGCCTCCATGATGGGGAGAGCACCACACCACCCTGATAGATAGCCCCTTAAGTCCCACTCGGTTGTGAGTATTGGAACATAAATAGGGAAACAACAGGGTGGCCCCTTTTTGTCAACATCTAACTCAAGGTGGGAGTATTGAGATCATGACAAGGGCTTGCCAAGGCAGCCATCCATCCACATTGCCGTTTCGGGGTATTTGCCCCTCGTCAGTGTGGAGCAGGATTCTGGCTGGTTGGGGCAATGACAAATCAACCAACAAAACACAGTAATCACTGAACTCAAAGAGATCAGTGAAAAAATTCCAATGAAGTACTCAATCAAGTCTCCACTGATGCCCCAAAAAATTTTAATATGCAAAACAAGAGTCCGTGGAGCCTCGGTTGCGAGTCTCAAAACACGGGATAGCCAGATATCTCTAGCCTGTTGCCACGGGGGGCCTCCATGATGGGGAGAGCACCACACCACCCTGATAAATAGCCCCTTAAGTTCCACTCGGTTACGAATATTGGAACATAAATATGGAAATACCAGGGTGGCCCCTTTTTGTCAACATCTAACTCAAGGTGCGAGTATTGCGATCATGACAAGGGCTTGCCAAGGCAGGCATCCATCCACTTGGATGGTGTGGTGCTCTCCCCATCATGGAGGCACCCCTTGGCAACAAGCTATAGATATCTGGCTATCCCGTGTTTTGAGACTTGCAACCGAGACTCCATTGACTCTTGTTTTGCATATTTAAATTTTTGGGGGCATCAGTGGAGACTCTTGATTGAGTACTTCATTGGAATTTTTTCACTGATCTCCTTGAGTCCAGTGATTACTGTGTTTTGTTAGGTACGTAGTAACCACAGAGTCTCAGGTAATTTAACCCCTTAACAACGCATGACGAGTATACTCGCCATGTGGCCGTTAAGGGTAAACAGAGAGGGCTCCCTCTGTTTGATCGCGGAGGGGAGATCCCTTCTACTGAGCCGGCCGGGGCTCAGCATCGGAATGACATTAAAAGCGTTATAAGGATGGGAATAGTTCAATCAGCAGGTTAGATTCGTCTAACCTGCTGATAGTTCCCCTTTAAAACCATTTCCAACACAGGCCTTAATTATCCACACCAGATTAATGCTTTGCCAAAAGACAACATGAAACCCAAGCCTAAAGAACAGGATTATCCAGACACAAAACCCCAAGTCTGTGGTTCACAAAGAGGACATTTCCCTTCCCCATAGCCGCGGAATAGCCAAGGAATCTTACAATTCGCGTCCCATTTTTCCGGACACACATTGTAACTGGACAATAACTCTTCTTCAGGATTTTAAGATATCACAAGGATACTTAGAACTCACACAATCGTTCCTGATAGGCTACTTGATAGGTTGTGTGATGTCTTGTTGTTCTTGAGGGGGTATAAACAGGGCCGTTTTAAATACACTGGTGGGCCCGATGCGAAGCCCTCAAGAGTGTTCCCCCCCGAACCCAGCGTTATCAGAATCAGTGCTCCACACACAGTATAATGCCCTGAAAGTGCCCCCACACTGAATTGAGTCCCAATACATACAGTTGTTGGTATCTTATAACACTTTTTCCACCATACAGTGAACAAAACAGAAAGATATCAACAATGATACCATTACATAATACTGCCACATCATGACCACTATCAATACAACCCTATAACAAAGTGCAGTTACATCCAGTGACTCACAGGTGGTGTCTTCTATGATCAGTCTTTCATTTTTATTTTTCCTCTCTATCCCGCGTGGGCCACCTTGAAGTCTTCCCCTGGTTTTGAATCCTCTCTTCAGAATCTGCCAGAGAAACATTTTAGGCTCCAAAACGTACAGTAGTTAGATCCCCTGTACCCCTATATAGTAGTTACACCCCTCTGTGCCCCCACTTAACAGTTGGGTAAGCTCTGTGCCCCAGTATAGTAGTATGGTCCCTATATAATATAGGCACCTGTGTACTGCCCCCAGTAGTATATACCCCCTGTGCTCTGCCTTCAGTATTATATACCCCTTGTGTGCTGCCCCTGTAGTACATACCTCTTGTGTGCTGCCCCCGGTAGTTTACACCTCTTGTGTGCTGCCTAATTAATATAGACCCCCGTGTGCTGCCACCAGTAGTATATAGACCCCTTGTGTGCTGTCCCCAATAGTATTTAGACCGCCTGTGTTCTCCTTCCCGTAGTATACGGACCCCATGTGTGCTGCCCCCAGTAGTATATAGACCCCATTGTGCTTCCCCCTGTAGTATGTAGACCCCTTGTGTGCTGCCCCAGTAGTATATAGACTCCAGTGTGCCACCCCCAGTAGTATTTAGACCCCCTGTGTACTGCCCCAGTAGTATATAGACCTCATTGTGCTGCCCCCAGTAGTATATGGACCCCCTGTGTACTGCCCCAGTAGTCTATAGACCCCATTGTGTCACACCCAGTAGTATATAGAAGCCCTGTGTGCTGCTCCTAGCAGTATAGACCACTATGTGCTGCACCAGTAGTATGTACCCCTTGTGCGCTGCCTCAGTAGTATACACACCTTGTGTGCTGCCCCCAGTAGTATATACCTCTTGTGTGCTGCCTCAGTAGTATATACCCCATGTTTGCTGCCCCCAGTAGTATATACCCCTTGTGTGCTGCCCCCAGTATTATACAACTCGTGCGTGCTGCCCCATTAATATAAATCCACGTGTGCTGCCCCCAGTAGTATATAGACCCCTAGTGTGCTGCCCTCAATAGTATATAGACCACCCTGTGTGCTGCTTCCAGTAGTATACTGACCCCGTGTGCTTCCCCCACTAGAATTTAGACCCCCTTGTGTGCTGCCCCAGTAGTATATAGATCCCAATGTGCCACCAATAGTATATAGATCCCCTGTGTGCTGCCCCAGTAGTATACACCCCTTGTGTGCTGCCCCATTAATATAGATCAATGTGTGCTGCCCCCAGTAGTATATAGACCCTGTGTGTTCTGCCCCAGCAATATATAGACCCCCTGTGTGCTGCCCCAGTAGCATCTAGACCCCAATGTGCCACCAATAGTATAAAGACCCCCTGTGTGCTGCCTCCAGTAGTATACACCCCTTGCGTGCTGCCCCATTAAAATAGATCCACGTGTGCTTCCCCAGTAGTATATAGACCCCTAGTGTGCTGCCCCCAATAGTATATAGACTGCCCTGTGTGTTGTTTCCAGTAGTATACAGACCCTCGTGTGCGGCCTTCAGTAGTATATAGACCCCCTGTGTGCTGACCCAGTAGTATATAGACCTCAATGTGCCACCAATAGTATATAGACCCCCTGTGTGCTGTCCCCAGTAGTATATAGACCCCATTGTATTGCCCCTAGTAGTATATAGACCCCTGTGTGCTGCCCCCAGTAGTATATAGACCCCATTTTGCTGCCCCCAGTAGTATATAGACCCTATGTGCCTCCCTCTGTAGTATATAGGCCCCATTGTGCCACCCCTATCAGTTTATATGTGGTGTCCCAGCACAGAGTGCTGTCTATTGCACCTGAGCAAGTAACTCCCTCATGTTCACACAAGTGGGAAATGGTGTATTATTATGTTTTCCCCACTAGGTGTCACTACTGTCTTTATATAACCTTATGCACAGCAGAGGTAACTACAGGGTTAACTGTTTTGTACCACGTGTTGTTTTCTGGCCACTTACAGGTGTGGGTACTTTCTCTCTTTTGCTGTCCTATACTTTCCTCTCTTTCTCCACACACTCATAGCTCCCACCACTAACAGAAGGGTTTAGTTAGCCCCTGGAGGAGGAGTTAGTGTTTGGCGGGAGGAAGTGGCAGTTCTGGGATAGTTCTCAGTTTGAGAGAAAGCAAACCAACTAGTCTCTGCTGAAGTTAAGCCAGGGCCTGGCTTTGGCCAGGTTACCTGTCAGTGACACAGGACAGCAACTAAAGTCTTTCTTTATGCAAGTAACCTAAGTATGCAGTGCTAAGCATCCACCAGGGGAGAGAAGCCAAACGGGATTCACCTTGCCCACGCCAGGAGCCTCTCTAAAACATGTAGGGCAGTTACCTGAAGCTACACGAAGTGACTGTAGTGGGACAAAGCTTTGGTACGTCTACGTATCCCACTGTGCAGTGCAGGATGACTGGAAAACCTCTGGAGTCTGCTTTGCCTAGGTAACAAAGAACTAGGGCTCGTACTACCCACCTAGGATGGGTACCCCGCAACTAGGGGGCATAAGGCGGTCAAGGATTAACAAGTCATCCGTGGGTACGAGTAGTCTCTTCACTTCTTCTGTTTACTTTAATTGTTCCGGCAGAGCACAGTACTACATTGAGCAGGGCCCCTCTGGCAACTCCTCTACTCTCTCTCTCTTTACTGCAAAACATCTACTCTCTACCTCAACTGTGAGCACTTAAGTTACTGACAACTGTAAAAATTGTATTGCACTACGGTTACTTCCAGTAAACTGTTATATTTTTGTCAACGCACTAGACTCTGGCTTCCTTTTTGCGCACCTGCACCTGTACACACCTGTACACTGGGGTTACCTCCTCCTTACTGTGCTGCTGCTGTGCTAACTGTCCGGGGTGGGTCCAACACCACTTCAGGCTACCGTGACAAGTGCCCAAGTTACCCTAGACCCCTCCAGCTACAAAACCCCCGTACCAACTGACCCGACAAGGGAAGACTACCACCGACTCCCCGTGCAACCCAGCACAGCTGGCCTCACTACATATTGAACCCCTGTGTGCTGCTCCTAGTAATATACAGACCCCATTGTGCTGCCCCCAGTAGTATATAGACCCCTGTGTGCTGCCCCCAGTAGTATATAGACCAGTGTTCCAACCCCAGTAGTATATAGACTCCCTGTGTACATCCCCAGTTATATAGACCCCCTGTGTTCTCCCCCAGTTATATAGACCCCTTGTTAGTCCCCCTCCCATAAAGCATATAACAAAAAAAGTGTTTTGCCTGCGGTCACAAGAGGCCACTCTCTCCTTGCGGTCACGGCGCTCTAGTGACGTCACTAGAGGGCCTGCACCGGGATTGCAAGGGGAGAGCAGCCTCTTGTGACCGCAGGTTGCCAGAAGAGTGACTGACAGGGAGGGAGCCAATGACGCCCGATCTGTCAGTACAGCTGCAATTAACTATGAGTGCTCTGAGGGGGGCCTTGCAGAGGGCACTATGGATGGTAAGTAGATTAATTATTTACCGATCCCCCTGTCACATGACTTTAACCAGTGGGCCCAGTGCACATGCACCATTTGCCCTCTGGTTAAAGCGGCCCTGGGTATATATCACAGAGAATGATGTCTTCTAAATGTGATGTAAGAAACTTCTGTGGTGTTCCACTGGTGTTGCAGTTACTGTATATACTTTCTCCTTCTATTGCACTCGTTCACCCAGTCACAGCCCACTTTACATGCTAGAGAGGAAGTGAGTCACACTGGAGACAGGAAGGAAAAGTCAGTCTTAGTCAGTACCCCGTATGGGAAGGATGCAAGGCAGCTTAATGTTAACCACTTCTTTACCAGTGACTATCCAAAGCACTATGCACTGTTAAACCCCTCTTAAGGGAGGGGGTGGGGGTGCATGGGGGCCATGGGAATGGTGGTCAGGTGGGGGCCGGGAGGGGAGTTGCAGTGTTTGTGGAGTTGCGGAGGGGTGATCGCGGCTCTCCATGCTCTGCCACACAGGAGAGCCCTTGAGATCAGAGCTCCCTCACCTGCTTCTCCTGGATGTGTCTGAATTCGTCCCCCTACAGAAGAAATCTGCACTAATGCTTCTGGAGGAACGAGCTCAGCCATATCCAGGAATAGCAGGTGCAGGAGCTCTGATCTCTGGGGGTCTCCTGTGTAGCAGAGCGGCGCTAATCTTCTCCTGCGGGCCACGCGATTACGTCATTTCATTGCACCCCGCCTGTAGGAGAAGACCTGGACACTCCGCCAGGGACTGCAGGAAGATAAAGAGGCCGGGCAATGTTGGAACGGAGGACAGGTGAGTGGGACTTTTATTATTTTTTTAATAAGCACAGACCAGGAGTATTTATTTGGGGGTGCCTTGGAGGGAAGGGGTTAACTATAATACTAGGGGCATCCTGAAGGGAGGCTGATTATATACATTACTTGGGGCATCCTGGAGGGGGGTGGGGGGTGGGTTATATACATTACTAGGGGCATCCTGGAGGGAGGGGGTTATATACATTACTAGGGGCATCCTGGAGGGGGGTTATATACATTACTAGGGGCATCCTGGAAGGGGAAGGGATAACTACAGTATTAGGGGCATCTTGGGGGGGGGGGGGTTAACTACAATACTAGGGTCATCCTGGAGGGGGGTTATATACATTACTTGGGGCATCCTGGAGGGGGGAGGGGTTATATACATTGCTAGGGGCAGCCTGGAAGGGGGGGGGGGGTAACTACAGTACTAGGGGCATCCTGGGGGGATGGGGCTTAACTACAGTATTAGAGGCATCCTGGGGGGTTAACTACAATAATAGGGGGCATCCTGGCAGGAGAGGGGTTAGCTACAATACTAGGGGGCATCCTGGCAGTGTAGGGGTTAACTACAGTACTAGGGGCATCCTGGCAGTGTAGGGGTTAACTACAGTACTAGGGGCATCCTGACAGTGGAGTGGGATAACCCCCCCCCCAGGATGCCCCTAGTATTGTAGTTAACTTGTGGCAGTAGAGGGGTTAACTGCACTACTAGGGGCATTATTACTATATGGGGGCATAGCCGTAGCCGTATAGCATTATTTCTATATGGAGGCACAGCAGGAGACATTATTACCATATGGGGGCACAGCAGAGGGCATTATTACAATATGGAGGGTACAGCAGGAAGCATTTATACTATATGGGGGCACAGCAGGGGACATTATTACTATATGGAGGGCACAGAAGGAGACATTATTACTATATGGAGGCACATAAGGGGGCATTATTACTATATGGAGGCACAGCAGGAGGCAATAATGCCATTTCTGACACTGATGCCCTCGCATCATCACCTAACTTGCCAAGTTAGGTGATGATGCAAGGCCATCAGTGTCAGAAATGGCAGCTCTAGTGGATCCTGTTCTCCCTAACAGCCGGGGGAACAGTCCAACTAGTAGTGGGAGGGATGGTATTGTAGGTAGGCCTAGACAGTTAGTGGTTGTAGGGGATGTTATAATCAGGAAGACGGATAGAACAATTTGTCGCCAAGACCGCCTCAACCAAATGGTTTGCTGTCTCCCTGGTGCAAGGGTTCGGCATGTGGTGGAAAGGGTGGAAAAATTACTTGGGGGGGGGGGCTGGGGATGACCCAGCTGTCGTGGTCCATGTGGGAACTAACGACAGGATACAAGGTAGGTGGAGTTCTATTAAAAATAATTTTAGAGAACTAGGTGCTAAGTTGAAGGGAAGGACCTCCAAGGTTGTATTCTCTGGAATACTGCCTGTGCCATGCGCATCGCAGGAAAGACAGCGGGAGCTTAGGGAGTTAAATGCATGGCTCAAGTCGTGGTGTAGAGAAGGGTTTGGGTTTTTAGAGCACTGGGCTGAATTTTCATTGGGGTACAAACTGTTTTCCGCAGATAATTTGCACCTTAATGGAAAGGGGGTACGCTGTGCTGGGGGAGAGAATCCTAGAAGGGGTGGAGAGGTTTTTAAACTAGGGATGTGGAGGGAGGACAATGTAGTGTGTAATATAGTGGCGGATAGGTTAGAGAGGGGACAGAACATTAAGGTGGGAGGAGAAGGGTCCTGTGGGGGGAGGATAAGAGCAGTGGATAGGGAGATCCATATGTTCCAGATGAGCAGTGGGGATGATTGTAGCCACAGCACTGTAATAAAACCTATTTCTTATAATGTAGCGGTTAAACTCGATGGTAATATAAAGTGTATGGTTACTAATGCCAGAAGTCTAGCCAGCAAGATGGGGGAGCTAGAGGCCTTGGTTCTTGAGGAGTCCATTGATGTGGTTGGTGTGACTGAGACATGGCTGGACTCCTCACATGAGTGGGCTGTCAATATTCAGGGATTTGCGTTGTTCAGAAGGGACCGGGTGGGCAACAGGGGAGGAGGAGTATGTCTGTATGTCAGAAGTGATATTAAAGTGAGTGTAAAAGATGCAATAGTGGGCGATGACTGTGATGATGTGGAAGCATTGTGGGTAGAAGTACAGAAGGAGGTAAAGAGTAAAAAAATTATTCTTGGTGTAATCTATAGACCCCCAACATTACTGAGGAGGTAGATGGCCAGTTGAAGAGACAAATAGAGCGGGCTGCCCGGGAGGAGACAGTAGTGGTAATGGGGGACTTCAACTACCCAGATATAGATTGGAGTTACGGTTCAGCTAGAACCATAAAGGGGAGGGAATTTCTTAACCTCCTGCAGGATAATTTTCTGGGCCAGTTTGTGGAGGAGCCAACTAGAAGTGATGCATTGTTGGATCTGGTTATTTCTAACAACGCTGAGCTGGTTGGGGATGTCACTGTCCATGAACACCGGGGGAATAGTGACCACAATATAGTGACTTTTAGCTTAAAGTGTGGAAAAGAAAAACATGTTGGTAGGGCAAAACTCTTAATTTTAAAAGGGCCAGTTTTCCTGGCTTAAGGGCTGAACTTCAAGGCATAGACTGGGAGCGGCTGCTGTCACATACTGATGCAGCTAATAAATGGGATATCCACATTAAATAACTGTACTGCCAAATATATTCTTATGGGTAACAAATATAAACGGTTAAAATCAAATCCCACATGGCTTACAACCGAGATTAAAAGGGCTATAAATGAGAAAAAAGGGGCATTCAAAAATACAAATCAGAGGGGTCAGCTGTAGCCTTTAAACATTACAAAGAAGTCGACTGTCCAGATTTAATATCCAGTATGCTTCACGATTAAACAATTTCTGAGACCAACTGCCTCCTCTATGATTTCTGTAAACTTTTTCTATGGCAAAAAAGGAAAAATCACGATTGTGATTCGCTACTCTTTTCCCCCAATACTAATAGAATGGAAGTAAGTAGGTATAACAAGAAAACACAGAAACATAACATCACATTAACTACATCATACAGTACTCAGTTTAGGGAGATCAAACAGATTTTTAATAAACATCTTCCCATTTTATATCAAGATGATAAACTGAGTAAATTATTAGAAGAAGGATGTGGTATAGTAGCCAGAAAAGGGAAGACCATCGGTAATGTCATCTCTCCTACAGTCCCCAGCCAAAAATCCAACACTAATAAAACGTGGCTATCCCAAAAGGGATTTTTCCAGTGTGGGGGGGCCAGGTGTAATGTCTGCAAATATGCTAAAAAAACCTCTAAGTTTTATACCTCAGACAACAAAAGAAACTTTGACATCCCGTGTTTTATGAATTGTAACAGTGATCATGTTGTATATGGTATTTCCTGCTCCTACTGCAACAAATTGTATGTAGGGTGTACAGCTAGAAAATTAAAAACTAGGATAGCAGAGCATATATACGATATTACCAGGAAAGGAGAAAATCTGTCAGGAGTAGCCAAGCATTTTATTATGACACATGATGGTGATCTGCAATATTTTTCCTTTTTTGCCATAGAAAAAGTTTACAGAAATCATAGAGGAGGCAGTTGGTCTCAGAAATTGTTTAATCGTGAAGCATATTGGATATTAAATCTGGACAGTCGATTTCCTAAAGGATTGAACTACAGAACTGACTTGTTGTACATTTATTAATTATGATTGTCTTCCTTATTGTTAGCCTATGTTCACATTGTATCCACAGGGAGCTGGACGGCTTCTCCCACTCTCCTCAGCGGTGTCTTGATTTCAGGTGCTGGTAGCTTTGTCTAATTCTGACGCATGCGCATAGTATTTACCTGGACGCTGACGGAGGTGGGGGGTAAGCACTAGCTCCCTATGTTCATTTCTTGTCTCTATATATATATGAGTGTTTTTAATTCAGTTAGTGTTATGCTGTGATAAAGACGGTTGCGTCGAAATGCGTTGCTTTACACACTATTCATGTGGATTTTATACTTGTGTGCAGTCAATAAAGGTATATGATTTTATGGGACGGAGTGCCTCGCATGGACTTTTTTGTTTGGATTGCTAATAAATGGTGTACCCCAAGGGTCATTACTGGGCCCTCTTCTGTTTAACTTGTTTATTAATGATATTGAGAATGGAATTAACAGCAATGTTTCTATCTTTGCAGATGACACCAAGCTTTGTAGTATAGTACAGTCTATGGAGGATGTGCAGATGTTACAGGATGACTTAGACACACTGAGTGTTTGGGCGTCCATTTGGCAAATGAGGTTCAATGTGGATAAATGTAAAGTTATGCACCTGGGTACTAATAACCCGCATGCATCATATGTCCTGGGGGGAGTTATTCTGGGAGAGTCACTGATGGAGAAGGATCTGGGTATACTTGTAGATAATAAACTACAGAACAGCACACAATGTCAGTCAGCTGCTTCTAAAGCCAGCAGGATATTGTCATGCATTAAAACAGGCATGGACTCTCGGGACAGGGATATAATATTACCGCTTTATAAAGCTTTGGTGCGGCCTCATCTGGAGTATGCTGTCCAGTTATGGAACCCGATTCATAAAAAGGATGTTCTAGAGCTGGAGAGGGTACAAAGACGGGCAACTAAACTAATAAGGGGAATGGAGCATCTTAGTTATGAGGAGAGATTAAAAGAATTAAATTTGTTTAGTCTGGAGAAGAGACGTTTAAGGGGAGATATGATTAATGTATTTAAATATATAAATGGCCCCTACAAGAAATATGGGGAAAAGATGTTCCGACATCCTTCTTTACAATGAGAACTGTGAATCTGTGGAACAGTTTACCACAGGATCCGGTCACAGCAAAAACAGTAGAGGGCTTCAAAACAGGGCTAGACAAGTTCTTAGACCAAAATAATATAAATGCATATGTATAGAACTTATCATCCCTCCCCCTTTCCTGTATCCATCCCCTCCTTGGTTGAACTTGATAGTCTTTTTTCAACCGTATTAACTATGTAACTATGTAACTGTTATTACTATATGGAGGGCACAGCAGGGGATATTATTGCTATATGGGGCACAGCAGGAGACATTATTACTATATGGAGGCACAACAGGGGACATTATTACTATATGGAGGGCACAGCAGGAGATATTATTACTATATGGAGGCATAGCAGGAGACATTATTACTATATAGAAGCACGGCAGGCGGCATTATTACTATATGGAGGCACAGCAGAGGGCATTATTACTACTACATATTGGGCACAGCACTGACATTATAATTATTTGGGGACACAGCGGGGGATTCTACATACAGGAGACAGCCCACATACCTACTGACTTTACTTGACATGACACCAAAAAGCAGAATTACTACTGTTCGGAACCTTGGGTGGGAAAAAGGGAAGGAAGTTGCTAAAAAGTGTGAAGCCTAAAAGGTTTGTCTAGTAGGTTCTGAAGAGATGAATTGTAGCCTCAAGAAATCATCATGGTGGCCTCTCCGGGCCAGATGGAGAGGAAAAGGAAGGTGAACGCCTCTGATCAAAGACGACAGCACCTGTGAGTCACTGAATGAAGGGTTTTTTTTTGTATTTTTTAGAACTTTATTTGGTAGGGGTGCCCCAAGGTACAAAAAAAAAAAAAAAGGTTGGGCAATACTGCTCTAAGCCATAATACCCACACTGCTTCTTTCTAGCAAAATATACCCCCCGGATGCACAGGCTGAGTTAAGGTCCTATTAGATGGGCCGATGATGGCCCAATCAATAATGTAAATGAGTGCTTAGCCTATTACACGGCTCAATATTCCTTAAGCAAGGGCTGCAGGATGGATTTTACACAGTCTTTAAATACTTTGTGGGTGCTCTTTACTCCTTCAGCTAGTGTATTTGATTGGGAACTGCAGATGGGACCTAGACTACCATGTCCAGGTTCCACCTGCGATTCACAACTGCATATGCTAGCTGAAGTGGATAAGAGCAGATTCTCACATTGCATTATTAAAACAATAAAAATGTGAAAACACACCCTGATACTCAGCCCTCCCCGCTCACATGCACTACAGAGGAGGATGCTGAGCCTTACAGCCAGGAGCGTGGAGGGGTAGGTGCTAAGTCCTCAACAGTAAGCAACCATCTGTATAGATCACTGAATAGTTTATTTTTGGAGGGAAAAATGGGGGGCCCCCAACAAAATTGTCGCCCAGGGCCTCCACCAACCTTAATCCGGCCCTGGTCGCAGGTGCTGTGTCCAAGTCTTGCCACTGGAGTTGTTTTCCTCTCCTGACCATTTTAGCGGTTTCTGAAAATATAGGAAAAGAGGGTAGGGAGGGGAGCTCAGAACTTGTGCGTTCTCACTCCTCCATAGCCAGGCCACATCCCAGGTCTTCAAAGGGGTTATCCAGTGCTACAAAAACATGGTCACTTTTCCCCCTCTCTTGTCTCCAGATTGGATGGGGTTTAAAACTCAGTTCCACTGAAGTAAATGGAGCTTATTTTTAAACCATCCCTGAACTGGAGACAAGAGTGGGGCAAAAGTGGCTATGTTTTTGTAGCGCTGGAAAATCCCTTTAATGTAGGTTTCCACACTAAAACCTGAAGCCTGACCCACAATCATCAGTTGAAGACCTGTTTAGCTTAGATTTAAAAGATTAAATATTACACAATTACTGTGCGATCACTGAACTCTATGCCCGATTATGTAACAACTATATAGCTGCTTAAGTGCTCTTATTTAAAGACTGATAACATTTGTGCTATGTGCTATGCAACACTATTGTAACCCTACTAAATACATAATTTTTTTTGTTTTGTTTTTCTTTACGCCAGATGGTAGAATGTGACAAAGGTAGAATTTAGAACTGTCACTTCAAACGACCTCACTCCTATCAATCTTATATAGCAGCTTAAATGCATACTGGCACATTAATAACAAGTAAATATGATAATCTATTCAGCTGTCTAAGTAATGATCATTTTTATGATCAACAAGAGGCAGAAAAAAACCTATTCTGAGCACACATGGATATGAATAGTATTCGCTGGTTGCAGAAAGCACATTTTCCATCTCTGTAACAGAAGCTGTTCAGTCAGCTGCTGACTTCACTGGACTTCACTGGATAGCCCTCTTCATGGCTTATTTAAATTTTGCTGTGTTTTCTACCCTTTGTCATTTATATGTGCAGCTATGCATGATTTTACAGAGGAGGTGGTATTAAAAAAAACACCAGGGGACACAAAGCACTTTAGTACAAAACAATTGGGCTTATTAAAATGCATTTTCTGTCTGAAATCTTGAAGGTTCATATTTATTTGGTTCTATGCCTTCCATCACAGACAGTGCATTTATGTTATCATACAGAGGATTATATATAAACCTGGTAAAATAATACAGATATCAGGGACACCTGGTTGTGGACAATATTATTCTACTCATGCTCCAGGGATGCTTACCAACACAGTTTCTATGCACTGACAAAATACATCTATGCATGTACCTCATCAGGCAGAGTAGCTCTACAATGGATAAACAAAAATAAACCTATGTTCACACTAGCATATTGACTTCCATTTATAATGGAAACCATTATCCACATTGGCTGCCCCTGCACCCTGAGCGTCCATGCATATATTAAATGCATGGCCACTCACTACAGGAGCAGAGACCTCTGGACAGAATATGCGTGCAGAAGCAGGGACTCCAGTCTGATACCAGACTCCCTGCTCCTGCACTGTATGGGCCCCTTGCTGTCAGCTATGTGTGTGAAGACACAGCTGACAGGAGGCGCAGAGCAGGGAGTGATTACTTCTAGAAGGTAAGCTGTGTTAGGCCTGCAATCTAAAAGTGATCTGGAGCAGCCAGTACTGTCTTCCTCGTAAGGTTGCTCCATGAGATCAGTGATCAGCCTGAACCAGGAAGCATCCAGGAGGCCACAGCAGCGTGGGAGCGATAAGTAAGGTCAGTAGTGGGTTTGTTTGTTTTTTTTACTTATCCAGGAGATGGGGGGCTACAGGGGGACACAGGAGGGGGACACAGCAGAGGAACTACAGGGGGTTTATGAGGACACAGGAGAGGGACTACAGGGGGACAAAGCAGGGAAACTACAGGAGGATTATGATGACACAGGAGAGGCACTACAGGGGGACACAGCATGAGAACTACAGGGGAATTATGACTACATGGGAACACAGGATGGGCTGAGTTTATCAGAGAACTGGAAGACATAGCATGTCGCAAACATAGTCAAAAAATGTACAGTGGTGCCTTGGATTACGAGCATAATTTGTTCCGGGACTGTGCTTGTAATCCAAATCCACTCTTGAACCAAAGCAAATTTTCCCATAAGAAATCATAGAAGTGCAGACAATTGGTTCCACACCCCAAAAATAATGATTTATTATTCTGAATAACAAGTAAAACAAGTGAAACAAACATTCAGAAACAGCAGAATCTGTGATATTCTAAGTTACTGTACAGTAATGGAGAGGATGGGAAACAAAAGGACTGACAGGGAGCATGAAGGAATGAGCAGTACAGATGTGGGCACATACATGCAGCGCTCTCTGTCCGGGGAGAGAGGGGTTACAGCTATGAAGAGATTACCCCCACAGTCCTGTCCCCTGATGTGAGCCCAGCCTGAAGTAAATCTGCTATGATTTGGAAGGTGAGGGAGACTTCCTGGGTCAGAGTACAGGGCTGTAGACCCCGCTATGCAGACCATTCCCCTCCCCGCACTCGCACTCCCACCCAGTACAGGGAGCTCTTAAACCAAAGCAATGCTCTTAAACCAAGTCACAATTTTGAAAAACTGTGAGCTCTTAAACCAAAACGCTCTTAAACCAAGTTACTCTTAAACCAAGGTACCACTGTATTCTCATTAACGCCTATATTTTGAAATTGATATCGAACTAATTGTACACCTGCATTCGGTGTACAGGCTCTGAAAATTGATGCCAACTAGAGAGAAACTCTAAGCCCATACAAATGTGTCCAAAATTGTTACAAATTTCTTTGTATCACTCAAATAGGAGGGGGGCATTTAACCCCTAGACGACCCAGGGCGTATAGTTACGCCATGGAAGTCTGTCCCCAGACGACCTAGGGCGTAACTGTACGCCCTGGGTGTTTCTCCGGCTATGAAGCGTGCTCCGGAGCGGAGCGCGCTTCATAGCAGGTGGGGGCCGGCTGCAATCAGCAGCCGGGACCTCACCGGCAATGACACGCTGCAGCGATCGCGCTGCCGCGTGTCATTAACTCCTTAAACAGCCCCGTAGGTGAAAAAATAAAACCGTTATAAGCGTCACAATAGGCCCATTTTATTTATAATTAATTGCCAAAAAAAAAGGATTTCATTTAAAAAAAATATATAACATTAGAGAATCTGCGTAAACCTGCATATAGTTGTGTTCGGACTGACCTATAGAATAATTATGTCACGTCGCTGTTACCATATAGTGCATTACGTAGACACAGGAACCCCCCAAACGTTACCATATTGCATTCTTTTTTGCGATTTCACCAATTTATATCTTCATAAATAATATATTTGGAATTCCATCATACATGTTATGGTAAAATGAATGATGCCATTACACAGTACAACTATTCCTGTAACAAATAAGCCATTACATGGCCTTGTAGATAAAAAACTGAAAGTGCTAGAGCTCTTAGAAGGGAAGGAGGGAAAAACGGAAACACTAAGATCAAAATTTGCGCGGTCCACTGGGTCATTTTGGGCCTGGTCCTCAAAGGGTTAAGAAGCACTCCAGGTTTGTTTATTTGGTCCATATAATGCATACTTACCATCATTAGTGCAACAGTATCATTCTAGCTCCAATGCATCCATGTCTTTCATTACTGTGACTGGGTTATGTCATCAAAGTGTTTAAATTGTCAGAGGAAGTGTGCTGTCCAGGGTCAGCTAACTTCCTGTAAACTACAGGATGGTATCGCCACCTTTTAATACGTAAAAAAATGGCTACTTCAGTTTTACAAAAGATGAAGATCACCCAGCGTCATGTAAAATGTATTACCTATCCGTAAGATGGGCCACAGGCATTTCATTGATTGGGGTCTGATCTCAGGGATCCCCAATGACAATTACAATGCAGTGCTGCATCCCCTTCATAAATATTTTACAAAAAAGCTCTTGCTTTTATTACTAACTTAAATAGTACAACCTAGATTTGTTATTACCGATTAGAGACACATACTAAAACGGGCTTTTTTTTCTAATCTGTTTCTATTTTTTATCGTCATTTTTTTAATTAGTGACATGCTTAATGGCAAGTCTTATGGACGTAGACACAATGAACCTATCCAGAACCTATTCTTTATATGAGACACATTTTTAAGCATGCTCAGTAACTTCTGTGACCTGTCCAAAGGTAATTTTGCAGGGAGGTTGAGTTTCATCTATTATTTCCTTTCACCTTTTGCTGTAATGTTGTACAGAGCACTTTCCAGCAGCCCCATACTTATCATAACAGACAGAACAAGCAGGGGCGTAACTAGGATTCATGGGGCCCCATAGCAAAAAAGTCTATGGGCCCCAACATATTACCTGTACCGATGATATGGAGCTGTCCCCCGCCTTTGGCAGCTCTGAGACGCTGTGCCCTGGGGTGGGGTGGGGGGGTGAGTGGTAGCGGGCCGCTCGGAGTCCCTGCTGGTTGGGGCAGCTCTGAGACACCCGCGGGGTGCGGGCTGCTTTAAGACAGTGTGTGTGTGTGCGGGTGGGGGGGGGGGGGGTTAGGGGCTGCTCTGAGTCCCTGCAGGTCTGGGGGGTGCTCTGAGTCCAGGAGGGTGACCTCCATTATACTGACTACTATACAAGATGCTAGAGAAGCTGGATGACCCCATTTTATAGGATGCTAGGGAGGCTGAGTGACCCCATTATACAGGATGCAGGGAAGCTGAGTGACCCCATTATACAGGATGCAGGGTAGCTGAGTGACCCCCATTATACAGAATGCCAGAGAAGCTGAGCGATCCCATTATACAGGATGCCAGGGAAGCTGGTGACCCCATTAAACAGGATGCCAGGGAAGCTGGGTACCCCATTATACAGGATGCCGGGAAAGCTGAGTGACCCCATTATACAGGATGCCGGGAGGCTAAGTGACCCCATTATACAGGATGCCAGGGAAGCTGGTGACCCCCATTATACAGGATGCCAGGGAGGCTGAGTGACCCCATTATGCAGGATGCAGGGAGGCTGAGTGATCCCATTATACAGGATGCTAGGGAAGCTTGTGACCCCATTATACAGGATACCAGGGAAGATGAGTAACCCCATTATACAGGATGCCAGGAAAGCTGAGTGACCCCATTATACAGGATGCAGGGAGGCTGAGTGACCCCATTATACAGGATGCCAGGGAAGCTGGTGACCCCCATTATACAGGATGCCAGGGAGGCTGAGTGACCCCATTATACAGGATGCCAGGGAAGCTGGTGACCCCCATTATACAGGATGCAGGGAGGCTAAGTGACCCCATTATACAGGATGCCAGGGAAGCTGAGTGACCCCATTATACATGATGCCAGGAAAGCTGAGTGACCCCATTATACAGGATGCAGGGAGGCTAAGTGACCCCATTATACAGGATGACAGGAAAGCTGAGTGACCCCATTATACAGGGTGCCAGGGAAGCTGGTGACCCCATTATTCAGGATGCCAGAGAAGCTGGTGACTTCCAGCTGGCAGTGATAGTTACCATCCTCCTGCTGTGTGTATTCTCCTCAGGCCCTGTGCACTCTGCCATGAGCTAATATCCCACCCGCGGTGAGCGCTGGGGCGGGGCTTGCCGTGGGACTGTTTCACTTGTAGAGAGGGGGACACTGGTGCAGGACGTTCTGAACCTGTGTCAGGGGGAGGTGCGGAGGTGTTTAAGAGGGGATTGCAGAAGCTCCCTTTTGCGTCTCTGACAGGGTGCTTTACTATCAGTAGCGTAGCTACCTTGAAGACAGGGGAGACGGGCCAGGCGGGCCCCCTGCAGTGCAGGGCCCCATAGCAACTGCCTTCCCTGGCTTCATGGTAGCTACGCCACTGAGAACAAGTTTAAAGGGGTATTCCCCCCCAAATTTTTTGCATTAATACGTTGCCCACCCATAACTTTCCATCTTTCCAATATCAATTTATTATGGATTCTTCACAGTTTTGCTGTTATCTAGGTGCATTCACCACCACTATATGCATAGAATCATCAAAACTCAGTCCACTCCGACACTACTTCCTGCCCCTGGCACCCACCATGTCTCTTCATTGGGCTGAGTTATCACTTCTAACCCTGCCCATTGAAGTGAGGGAGGACACTGACAGTTGCTGCTGCTGATCACTGTCTCCCTCCCCCCAGGTCACCTGTGTGCCCCCCCACTCCTGAACTCCCCTGTGGCCCCCACACTGTGCCTTCGCACACTGTACTCCCTGACTGTGCCCCCCAGCTCTCCCCCGCGGCCCCCCTGTTCACCCCCCTGCTCCCCCGCGCTCCCCCCGTGACTCACCCCGTAGCACCTCCGTTGCCTCAACTCATTAACTCAACTCTGCTATGTCACTGCCTCTACTCTACTATGTCACTGCCTCAGCTCTGCTATGTCACTGCCTCAGCTCTGCTAGGCCACTACCTCAACTCAACTATGTCACTACCTCAACTCTACTATGTCACTACCTCAACTCAACTCTGCTATGTCACTACCTCAACTCTACTATGTCACTACCTCACCTCAACTCTGCTATGTCACTACCTCACCTTAACTCTGCTATATCTTGTGGATATCGGCTCTGCTACATCATGGACCAATCAGGCATAGATATTCCATGATGGGAGATGTAGTTTTCTGGCCGGTGCCATGTTGGATATAGATTAACGTTTAAAAAAAAAATTGTAACTATGGAACGGAAGCAGCTGGAAAGACAGGGGACAGCTCAAAATATTCAGGGGGACTTGGTTAGTAAGAACAGCTAGGCTTAGGAGCATTGTATTTTTTTTTACGCTTTTGGGGGGAATACCCCTTTAAGTCTAAAGGCTTAAGAAAGCTACAAGATTTTAAAATAATTTTATAATATAGAAAGCAAAAAGGTAAATTAAAAAAAACATCACCAACAATGTTATGATAAACAATATGCTTTACATAATATATTGAATTAAACAATAGGTTATTTTCTGATGATGCATTCCGTCAAAGTTTTCAGTGTATACTTGCCATCACACCACAGTTACAAGCATAATATGGATCACTATGGATATTTCATATTAAAGAGTAGAATTCGTTGCCTTTATTTATTTGTTTAGAACTAAATGTTGTTTTGAAGTGTAATTTAAAACTTACTTGTAAATGTCAAATATAGAAATAAACATTTTCTTCCCATTTTCCAAACATGACAGTATAAGCAATGCAAGAAATAAATCGAATCCAAATATTTTCAGGTTTGTTGCCACTCTTTAGGGTGTTGGCTGGCCAGTGAGAGGCCTATTGACGTGGGTTCAAGGGATACTAGCTCTTCATAAGGAGATCTGGCCTTAATGGGTATTTGTAAAAATATGCAGAACTTGCTTGAGAGTCTGATTAATCCATTCCATTTGCCCATTACTACCAGAACCCTATGGCTACATTCAATTGTTCTATAGACACGGACCTATTCATTGAAGAATAGTGATCTATGATGCAATTGTGGATCTGTACTAGGACCTGCCTTTTTTCGGACTGTATAAAAAAAAAATATTGTGAGGAAACATCATGAAGGGTACACTTTAATCTGTCAAACATAATCTGTGTCTTTCTATTAAGGCTTATGTCAGTACTTCATTGGCTAAAGTACGAAAAGAATTACATAGCCCTAGTGTTTGCTTATGTAAGCATTGAGGAATGTAAACACATCTACATGTTTAGATGTTCGGCACCCTATTGTAATGGCTTCACTAAATATACCAATTATGACATACTCACCAGTCCCCCCTTTGAAGCCATTATCAAACACAGATGAACTTTATCCCTAGGTCAAAAGGCTAACAATCTATTCCAGTGTGTGTGTGTGTGTGTGTGTGTGTGTGTGTGTGTGTGTGTGTGTGTGTATTTTGAGGTCTTCACCACTTAGGGTACATTTCCCCATATATAGTTGATAGTTCAGTGTATTTGTGGTTGCTGAAGAATAGATATCAGAGGGTGGTTGTTAATGGCATGTATTCTGAGCAGAGGCTGGTTACAAGTGGTGTGGCACAAGCAGGGTCGGACTGACCTTAGGGCACTTCTGGCAAATGCCAGAAGGGCCGGTGGCCTCCGGGGGCCGGTCCCGTGCTCCTCCTGACCCGGTGATTCCTTTCCCCTACAGTAGGGAAAAGGGGTCACTGGGCCAGGAGGAAGATGGGATCAGCCCACAACGCTCAAGTCAGCCCCCGGATGATGCATGGCTGCCTGGGGTGTCCCGTCCTATCCCTGGGCAGCGCGTGCATTGGAGAACTCCCTGCGTGCCTGTGGCTGTGTCTTCCGGCACAGGGAATGCACGTTAGACATGCTTCCTGTGCCGGATGTCCCAGCCCCAGTTCACAGGGAGTTCTCTGATGTGCACAGGGAGTTCTCTGAGAGGGGACAACAAAGGGACAACATAGGGGGGGCATCTATAAGGGGGACAACATGGGGGGCCTTCTATAAGGGGGACAACACAGGGAGCCATCTATACGGGGAACAACATAGGGGGCTATCTATAAGGGGGACAACACAGGGGGCCCATCAATAAAGGGGACAAAATAGGGGGCCTTCTATAGGGGGGACATGTAAAAGGGGACAACATGGGGGGCATCTACTCTATAAGGGGACAACATGGGGAGACAACATAGATGGCCATCTATAACGAGGACACCACAGGGGGCCTTCTATAAGGGGGACACCACAGGGGGGCCTTCTATAAGGGGGACAACACAGGGGGGCCATCTATAAGGGGAACAACATAGGGGGAGCCATCTATAAGGGGAACAACATAGGGGGAGCCATCTATAAGGGGGCCACCTATAGGGGGTCAAGTATAAGGGGGACAAAACACGGCGGCCATCTATAAGGGGGACAACATAGGGGAGCCATCTATAAGGGGGACTACATGGGGGGCTATATAAATAGGGTATGCATAAAGGGGGGCATCTACTATAGTGGACTACACAGAGGGGCATATTAAGGCTTGTTTTAGTACTTCATTGGCTGAGGTATGAAAGGAGTTACATTGCACTAGTGTTAACTTACATAAGCTTTAAGGAATGTAAAGATCTTTACATGTTTATAATGGTTTTAACAAATATATAAAATAGGACATTCTCAACAATAAGATCTGAGTGTTGTGCCAGGATTGGCCAGGTAACTAAGAAAGTTTCTGTGTGTGTACTACTGGCAAGCAGCTAAGCTCTGGTCCTGCCCCTGGAAATTAAGAGAATGAAAAAAAAACTGTGCACCAATGGAGGAGGGTCTACAAGGCTCAATAATAATTAGGACACTACGATTACCTTGTTACCCTGAAGGGTTATGCTAACAAAACATGACAGCATTTATACAGATGTGGCCATATAGACATTAAAAAAGTAAGGATTTTTTACATATTTTTTTCTGAGTAGTAAGAGTGTCTCTACTTCAAGAAAAAAAATTCTATCAGAATCCAGATGGTGGGAAACCAAAGCAGAAGAGAATCAAAACTTGAGGTGAATAAAAGCTTATTTCACAATTTAGCCTAAAGTCTTAAGAGTAGGAATGATCAAACCACTAAGTTCAAGTTCATGTACGAACCCACGTATTCCTGCACCTGAACCAATACACAAACAATTATGTGTCTGTTCTTGTATCTGTTCATCAATAAAGCCAACCACCAAGCTTGTAAACATCACCATTGCCCTGGCAATCCAAGCCATGCCCCTACAGTGGGACATGTGACCCTGGGGTATAATAGCATCGGTCACGCGCCCCTCCACCATTCTGCAGCTGGTTAATGTAGGGAGAGGTTGACACTGAGGGAGGGCTAAGTAGGCCACAAAACTTCAATAACTGCCCCTTTCAGGGCACAACGGTAGGGTCATCTGTGCTAAGAGAGTGGTGGCTCAGAACATCAGTGGGACATAAGGAGGAGGTGAAAAAAAACCACAGATTCAGACCTCTGTTCACACTAGGGAAAGGTTGCTAATACAGCGATAGATCGTTTTGGCCATTTTTGGGGTTCTTCTTTCAATTGAACCCATTGAAAGCAGTCAGAGGATAGTTACATAGTTGGGTCACTGCATTTAACCCTTTCAGGACTGGTCCAGATAGTGCCTTGAGGACCAGAGCCCATTTTTTAACTCGGACCAGTCTTACTTGATGTGGTTATACCTCAGTGATATTATAACTTATCCTAGCAATTCTGAGATTGTTTTCTCGTGACATATTGTACTTGAAGTTAGTGGTAAAATTTGGCCGAAATCTATACAATTTTCGTGTGCAAAATGCCCACATTTCATGAAAAATGACAAAATTAGTGATTTTTTGATTGTTAAAGCGACTCTGTACCTACAATCTGCCCCCAACAAACCACTTTTACCTTCGGATAGCTGCTTTTAATCCAAATTCTGTTCTGGGGTCCGTTCAGCAGGTGATGGAGTTGTTGTCCTAAAAGACAACTTTTAAACATGCAGCTCTGTGCCAAACGGCCGTGGCTTAGAGTATCTGTGCCCTAACCTTGCACCACCCCTCGGTTCCTCCTCCCCACCCTCTTCACCCTTAGGAATGCCACTGGCAGGATTTTTCCTATTCCTCTGCAGTGAAAACTGCACAGGTGCCTTAATGACCCAGCTCATGTGCCGTGTTCTCACAGCTGATGAATAAGAGACAATCTCCCTGGGGCATTCCTAATGATGAAGAGGGCGGGGAGGAGGGACAGAGAGGTTGTGCCAGCCTAATGCACACACACTCTAGGCCACGGCCTTTTGGCACAGGGCTGCCAGTTTAAAAGTTGTTTTTTAGGACAATAACTGCATCACCTCCCGAACGGACCCCAGGTCAGATCTGGGATTAAAAGGAGCTATCTGAAGGTGCAAGCGATTTGGGGTGGGCAGATTGTGGGTACAAAGTCTCTTTAAGTGTCTGAGAACACCAAAATAGTTTGGTTTTCTGTATAGCAAAGTACAATGCATTCTTCCTTAAATAGAAACCACAGTTGCTCTCATTAAATGTTGGAGGATACCAATAGAGCTTGGATCTCTGTATACAGAAAAAAAGAGTTCTTCCTTAATTAGAACAACAGTTGAGTTCATTGTTAAAAGGATCTCCATATTGGCCAGTGGCTCCTTTTTTTGAATAGAGTTGCGGGTATGGCACATGACAAGCGTCTCTTTCCTGAGTCGCCAGAAATAGTGCTGTACTCGTCTCTCTCCAATGGCTCCATAGAAAATGAACGGAGCCACTGGAGAGAACCGGCTCTTAAAACAGCTCCATAGGTATGAATAGAGCCACCGATTACGTGCTGGTCACGTTTTCTATTCAAAACATATTTTGCCATTGCCTGATATAGGCGTACAGAGGTCGGACCCCCCACAATCTTTTACTTGTCCCCTATCCTTTTATTCTTGGGTTCCCAAGGAGATGTTCCCTATCTCTTCTTACTTAAATTGTGAGTCAGGCTACATTGGATATTTAAAGCGTAACTGTCATTTCAGGGTCATTTTTCTGAAAACATTAAATATCAACAGTTCAAGCAATTTTAAGAAACTCTGTAATAGGTTTTATAAACCAAAAGAGTTTCCTTCTGTACTGAAAAAGCAATCTCCCAGCCTCCCCCCTCACATCAGATGAAGCAGGATTTCTCTGTCCATTATGTGGCTATGGAGAGGGGAGGGGCTGTTAGGAGTGACTGAGCACGGAGGATTTCTGCACAGCACAACACCCTGCAATCTTCTCTCAGTAAGTTCATAGATAAGCACTGACCTTTCTGACCCCAGAATCCTGTGGTTTAGCTGCCCAGAGTCTACAAACAGCTGACCTTCCTGTCACCTCTTCCTGCTCCCTCATCTCCCTTAGCCCCTCCCCCCTTCATAGACTTACAATGGAGAGAGCAGAGCCCGTCTTCACTGGCTTCTCTGTAATGAAGACGTGTTTGCCTGATAATGCACAGATAAGAAGTCAGGGGGGGAGGCTGGGAGATTGCTTCTTGAGTACAGAAGGAGGCTTTTTTGGCTGATGAAACCTATTACAGAGTTTCTTAAAATCGCTTATACTACTGATTTCTGCAATAAAAAAAAAACATGACAGTTACGCTTTAAATTGCCTTCGGGTCTCAATGAAGTAATCGAGGATACATTGTTAGGTTATGTTCACACTACGTAAAATACATGTCCGTATTTCATAACAACGGCCGTATTTGCGTTACATACTCGCAGTGGAATGAAAATTCCCCTATTAGAGATCATAGTACCAGGATTTACTGTGGATTTCGCTGCAAACTCGTAGCGTGAAATCCGCTGCGAATCCAGTATATGTGAAGCTACCCTAACAGAGAAAGAGCAGCTTTACTGTTTTACAAACCAAGTAACAAACCACTGGAAATAGTGTGTCTGTCGCTATTGCATGCTGCCCTCAGCTTCCTCTAGCCTAGGTTGACTGGAGAAAAGGTAGTTTGATGTGTGCTGGCCCTTTCAAAAAAATCCCAGGAAGATGGCAGTAGTCAAGAGATGCCTAATATGGAGACCTAGGAGAGGAATGCAGTGACAAGCAGGGCGATAGACACAGGGGATCAAGCCAGGAGAGCAACAGACAGAAATGGCCCACCATGCAGAGGTGAGTACAAGGCTGTAGGGCATGGCAGTATTAAGTATGGCTGTAATTTATAGCTCTATATAAAATATATATTTTGCCAAATTTTATCACAATTTGACCTCTTGGTGCTCATATTCACATGAGAACATGATGTTCTCTCTTGTAGCAGAGGCTGTAGAGCACAATGAACATGCTGTTTACCATGTAGCTGTGGGGCAATGTGTGAAGAAATGGCAATGGCAGTGTAGTTCAGATTACCCAAGTGGGCAATATTACCAAGCAAGTGAATAGGAAACTGCACTGCAGCCAGTGTCGGACTGGAGTGCCTTGGCCCACCAGGGGAAATCATTCTTGGGGCCCACCCTTCTGCCACCGCACTTATCTATGGTAACATTAATAAGGGTCCATTAACACGGCGTGATATGGGGCAGCATAGGGCTGCAAATGATTGCTAATCAGCAGGGCAGGTGATGTGCAGCCGACAGCAATGATCTTAGCCGCACAAAAGATCAAATCAGTCGACTATGGGACATTTGCTTGCATGTCAGCCAATCTCTGGCACTTTTACATGGGCCGATCATCGGCTGAATAGACTTCCTAGGAGCACTTGTTACCGATTATTGGCCGGTGTAATTGGGCTATAAGACAATTTTTTTGTATGATAACGCTGTATACTTAGATACAAGTCATACAGCTACCAATAACACCAGTATACAAAGAGCAAATATCCCCACACATATTACCGCTATATAGTAACTGACCAAATCCTGTCTATCAAGACCGATATTACCAATAAACCAGTATACAGGAGGGAAATAGTATCACCATACATATTACCGCTATACTGTTACTGACCAAATCCTGTATACTGAGACCAATATTACCAGTATACAAGGGGGAAATATTACCGCAACACCACAACCATTGCTACTATATTGTTACTGACCAAATCTGGTATACTAAGACCAATGAACACCACACCAGATTACAAGTAACAAATAATACCCCGACATACTGACTAACACCACCACATACTGACTAACACCACCAAATACTGACTAACACCACCGCTGCTACTGAATAAAATCCTCTGAACAAAAGATCAATATCCCCTCATACAGTCATATAGAGGTAGCCCCAGCTCTACACTATATAAGTTACAGTGCACATAGATTTAGTGACTCACAGGGGACGTCTTCTCTGATCGGAGTTCTTCCCTTTTCATCTTCTTCTCCATCTGCCCTGGGCCCTTATGAGAACTTCTCCGAGCCACGAATCCACAGAATCTGCCAGAGAAATATATTAGGCTCCTCACTCTGTCACCATCCTCATCTCTCTACACACTGCACATCTGTACTGGCCTCTTTACACCTTCTCTCAGTGATTAGCCCTGACTATTTGTAGCGCGTGTGTGTGTGTGTGTGTGTGTGTATGTATGTGTATATATGTATATATATATATATATATATATATATATATATATATATATATATATGTGTACACACCTTGTAGATGGCCCCTTGTTCAGTTCTCCATATAGATGGCCCCTTGTCTCCATATAGATGGCCCTGTGTGCCTCTACTATAGTAGAGATCCCCCTCTGTGTAATCCCCTTACAGTAGATGACAACCTCTGTGCATTCCCTATATCAGGGGTAGGGAACTTCTCCAGCTGTTGCAAAACTACAACTCCCATCATGCCTGGACAGCCACAGCTAAAGCTGTAGTTTTGCAACAGCTGAAGAGCCAAGGTTCCCTATTCCTGCCCTATAGTATATGGCCCCCTCTGTGTAGTCCCCTTATAGATGACCCCTCTGTGTAGTCCACTAAAGTACATGCCCCTCTCTGTGCATGCCCTATTGTATACACACCGCACCCAGTATAGTTACCCTTATACATTGTTGTCCCCCTCTGTGTAGTGCCCTTTATAGATGCCTCCTCAGTGTTGTCCTCCTTATAAATTGCCCCCAACCAGTGTCCCTTATAGATGGCTCCCTGTGTTATCCCCCTTATAAATGGCCCGCTTGTGTTATCCATCCCCCCATATAGATAGCCCCCTTATGTTGGCCATCCCTACCCCCCATATAGCTCCTTATGTTGTCTATTCCCCCGTATAGCCCCCTTAGGTTGTCCTTGCCCCATATAGCCCCTTATGTTGTCCTTTCCTGTATACAGCCCCCCTTATATTGTCCTTTCCTGTATATAGCCCCTTATGTTTTCCTTCCCCTGTATATAGCCCCCTTATGTTGTCCTTCCCCTGTATATACCCCCCTTATGTTGTCCTTCCCCTGTATACAGCCCCCCTTATGTTGTCCTCCCCCTGTATATAGCCCCCCTTCTGTTGTCCTCCCCCTGTATACAGACCCCCTTCTGTTGTCCTCCCCTGTATACAGCCCCCTTCTGTTGTCCTCCCCCTGTATACAGACCCCCTTCTGTTGTCCTCCCCCTGTATACAGACCCCCTTCTGTTGTCCTCCCCCTGTATACAGACCCCCTTCTGTTGTCCTCCCCCTGTATATAGCCCCCCTTATGTTGTCCTCCCCCTGTATACAGCCCCCCCTTATGTTGTCCTCCCCCTGTATACAGACCCCCTTATGTTGTCCTCCCCCTGTATACAGACCCCCTTATGTTGTCCTCCCCCTGTATATAGTCCCCCTATGTTGTCCTCCCCCTGTATACAGCCCCCCTTATGTTGTCCTCCCCTGTATACAGCCCCCCTTATGTTGTCCTCCCCTGTATACAGCCCCCCTTATGTTGTCCTCCACCCTGTATACAGCCCCCCCTTATCTTTTCCTTCCCCTGTATATACCCCCTTCTGTTGTCCTCCCCCTGTATACAGACCCCCTTATGTTGTCCTCCCCCTGTATATAGCCCCCCTATGTTGTCCTCCCCCTGTATACAGCCCCCCTTATGTTGTCCTCCCCTGTATACAGCCCCCCTTATGTTGTCCTCCACCCTGTATACAGCCCCCCTTATGTTGTCCTCCCCCTGTATATAGCCCCCCTTATGTTGTCCTCCCCCTGTATATAGCCCCCCTATGTTGTCCTCCCCCTGTATACAGCCCCCCTTATGTTGTCCTCCCCTGTATACAGCCCCCCTTATGTTGTCCTCCACCCTGTATACAGCCCCCCTTATGTTGTCCTCCCCCTGTATATAGCCCCCCTTATGTTGTCCTCCCCCTGTATACAGCCCCCTTCTGTTGTCCTCCCCTGTATATAGCCCCCCTTCTGTTGTCCTCCCCCTGTATATAGCCCCCCTTATGTTGTCCTCCCCCTGTATACAGCCCCTTATGTTGTCCTCCCCTGTATACAGCCCCTTATGTTGTCCTCCCCTGTATATAGCCCCCCTTCTGTTGTCCCCCCCTGTATATAGCCCCCTTATGTTGTCCTCCCCTGTATATAGCCCCCCTTCTGTTGTCCTCCCCTGTATATAGCCCCCCTTCTGTTGTCCTCCCCCTGTATATAGCCCCCCTTATGTTGTCCTCCCCTGTATATAGCCCCCCTTCTGTTGTCCTCCCCCTGTATATAGCCCCCCTTATGTTGTCCTCCCCTGTATATAGCCCCCCTTCTGTTGTCCTCCCCCTGTATATAGCCCCTTATGTTGTCCCCCCTGTATACAGCCCCCCTAATGTTGTCCTCCCCCTGTATATACCCCCCCTATGTTGTCCTCCCCCTGTATATAGCCCCCCTTCTGTTGTCCTCCCTCTGATAAAAAAACAAACAAAAAAAAAACACAAGACTACTCACCTAACCACACCTCCCCCGTCGGACGCCGGCCTCCTCTTCTCTCTTCTCCTGACAGGTGAGCAGCTCCGATGTGAAGTCCCACCGGCGCCATCACTGACCTCAGTGTGCGCCGCGGTGGCTGGGACTTCCGGTATTCGCTCCATGAACCGGAAGTCCTAGCCGCCGCGGCGCACACTGAGGTCAGTGATGACGCTGGCGGCACTTCGCAACGGAGCTTGCGACACTCTTGTGATCGCAAGCAAATCTCTGCTTGCGGTCACAAGAGTGATTGACAGGGCGGGAAGCCTACGGCTTCCCGCTTTGTCAATCAGAACACTTCCTAACATTTAACTGGAAGCGATTGTTGCGATCGCTTCCAGTTAAAAAGGGAGGAGCGGGGGGGCCCACTCCAGCTCGGGGCCCACCGGGGGTTTCCCCAGCCCCCCGGTGGCCCAGTCCGAGCCTGACTGCAGCCCTCAGTCTCTAAATATTTGTTTTGAATTATTGATAAAACAAATTATATCCATTTAAATTTTGTAACTGTTGCTTTAAGAACCCATGCACATTGTTATCATTATACTCTTTGTAGGGTCATAATGTGATAGAAAGGTTTCCCATTATGCTAGAATTAGATTTGCAAAAGAGAAAGGTTATTCTACAGTACTTGAGGTGTTAGAGGTTACATACATGTGACTACAGCAGGAACAGAAATGGTTGCTAGGCAATCCAAGTTCACATATTACCTGTGACCTCATGTTTTCTTCTTATTGTGTATACTTTGAGGAAGATCTGATTACTGTATACAGTCAGCTATACTATGTTTTCAGCAGATCGGTAGATCTCTCTTTAGGCTTAGTGTCGAGATCATTAAAATTCAAGCCTTCAACTTAATTTCTGTAAATTCCACATAGAATTCAATTTATTAGTATGCAGATGACTTGCTTTCCTTTAACTGATTCAAAGGCGGCGTGTCATTAAGCAAAGAAGGTGCCACATATGAGTACCACAAACAGTACGTATATGTAAAGGGAGTACAAATATGCTGTATTTAGGAAAGTAGCTTATATCACTGTACTGCTTTTCTCCCCTTTGCATTGCTTCCTTTTTTCTCTCTGAACTGTGACCCTGCTGTGGCCATGCAAGAGTGCAGACACTTACCCATGACCTCCCTTGCTTGCATGTCAAGTAAAAACCACCTTGAAGCCTGATGTCTGGCTGCTCAGTGGAGAAGATGGAGACAGTCTGAGGATCACCTGGAAAACATAGATACTGTATAAAAGTTTTCCAGGGGATCCTTTGGCTGTCTTCACCTTCTCCACGGTTTCTAACCTCAGAGAGCTGCACAGTAGATCTATACTGTGCAGCTGGGAACCATATCAGTACAATCGTGGTTATTGGTTCCCTTTAACTGTATATACTATAGTGAAATACAAAAATAATTCCTTTTCTGATTATGTGAACGAATTATGACTGTACCTGACAAAACCTGGGTCTTGAGCTCTGGCTGACAGCTAACTCCATTGTGGCAGAAGTTTTTGCCAGTTTTTGCTAGTTGTTTTCATGTTTGCATTTCACTGGTGTGAACATGGTTGGATTCTGTCTTGGCCTAATTGATCACATTTTGGTTAAAACCCTGCATATTCTGGAGTGAATTTACCAGCCTCTTCGCAGTTAACTCCTTGCCTTGCCAGTGATTGACAGCCCTTTCCTTCTTAGGGCTGGTTTAGACTACGGAATTCTCGTGGATAAATTCCGTAGAATTCCTTCGCCTGTACGCGCTCACGGCCGCGCGCCTTTCCGCCATTCTATGGGCCGGCTGATTCCGCATTCCGCCGAAAGAATTGACATGACAATGACTGGCCCATAGAATGGTGTCTATGAAGCCGGCGGAAAGGCACGCAGCCGTGAGCGCTTACAGACAATGGAATTCTGCAGAATTTATCCGTGAGAATTCCGTGTTCTGAACCCACCCTAAGGGTGCCTTCACACGTACCGTATCGCTGCGTTCTGAACAGACTGCGTTCTGAACAGCCATGAACAGACTATAAACAGGGAACAGATCATAAAGGAAAAACTGAGATTTCTCTTCTTCTCAAATCCATTCCTGGCTTTGGCTTCCAAAATCTGCCAGATAAATCTGTCTGTGTAAACGCACCATCAGGGTCCATTTACACAGAAAGATTATCTGACACATTATCTGCCAAAGATCTGAAGCCAAAGCCAGGAACAGACTATGAACAAAGATCAGGTCGTAAAGGAAAGCCTGAGATTTCTCCTCTTTTCAAATCCATTCCTGGTTTTGGCTTCAAATCTTTGGCAGATAATCTGTCAGATAATCTTTCTGTGTAAACGGACCCTAATGAAAACTAGTTAATAGAACAACCCCCCACCCCCACCCCCATTGCACACATTGAAAAAAGGTGCAGGCATTGAAAGCTGATGTAAAATAGCACAAAACATTTAATAAGTCTTGGACAGGTATTTATGAAGTGCACAAAATCTACTTATTAGCCAAAAAACTAAAAAAACATAATGATAAATGTTCCCTATGGCCCTGTTCACACTGAGCAAGAGTGTCGGAATTCCATGGCGGAGTGCTTTGCTGCAGAAGCCCCCCGTGCTCAGTGTGCTGCTTTGAGTGAAGGAGAGGACGCACGCTCCGCCGCTGCTTTCTGCTCGCAAATCCGAAGTTCTTGCTCGGGGGCCTATGGGGGAGGCAACCAATCAGACTCCACCTTTTATTCCTCACAGACTCTTTGGAAAATGAAAGGTAAATTGGTTGCTAGGGGCAACTGAGCCAGTTTCACTTAACACCATGGGGGAGATTTATCAAACATGGTGTACAGTGAAACTGGCTCAGTTGCCCCTAGAAACCAATCAGATTCCACCTTTCATTTTCCAAAGAGGCTGTGAGGAATGAAAAGTGGAATCTGATTGGTTGCTGATTTACATCAATCAGCTTCTCACTTAACTCAGCAGACAAAGCCGAATCCCCAATAAAATGTTGAAAAAAAAGTATTTCTTGTGTATATCACTCAATGCTACTGATTTCATGGGGGTATAAAATAGCCTGAGGGGGTATGAATTGGCCTAGGCCAAAATATACCCCGGGGTATAAAATAGCCTAGGCCAAAATATACAGGGGTATAATCTAGCCTAGGACATTTTACCCCGGGTATAGTCTGGGCTGGGGGTATACTCTGGCCTGTTACACCGGGACTGTCTCAACTATGAAGGTAACAGCAGCAGGTAAGTAAATCCCCACATCACATTCACACACACATACATACACACACACACATACATACACACATACACACACACACACACACACAGCAAACAGACAGACAGGCTGCAGCTGCCCTAGCAAGGAAGGGGACACTTAACCCCCTTTCTTGCTGGTGCAGGTGCAGTGCCAGAACAGTCTGGTTCCCAGGGGCTTAAAGGGAACCATTCACCCCTTGGCCCCAGCAGAAACTGACATACAGTGACATAAAGGTCAATATACTTACCACATCGCTCCCGGTCCCGTCCCGGATCCCGTTGTTGACACGGAGAAATCGCCGATTCTTCTTCTCCCGCCCATTATGGTAATGAGCGCCGCCGGGCCCGAAGTCCAGCCTTCTCCCCGCCTCCGACACTTGATTGGTGCCGGGTCTTCCTCCTCGTCTTCTTTCTTCCCGCCTGATGCCGCGCAGGCGCCGTGACAGTCGTTTTCGGCGCATGCGCAGTTCACAATTGAAGCCGCTCTGCAGCTGCACTGTTTACTGCGCGTGCGCCGATTGTCTCGAGCACGTATCCTGTTTACCACACAGGCGCAGAAGAGGTGACGAGACCATCCCAACGGCGCCTGCGCAGGGATTCGTCAGAAGACTGAAGACGTCAATCAAGTTCCAGGAGGCGTGGATGGGCGGCGACGAGAAGAGGACCTCATGAATAAGTTGGACTCGTCCGTCGTTTCCTATAGACGTTGGACTCATCTCAGCTCATTACAATAATAGGCGGGAGAAGAAGAATCGGCGATTTCTCTGTGTCAACAACGGGACGGGACCTGGAGCGATGTGGTAAGTATATTGACCTTTATGTCACTGTATGTCAGTTTCTGCCAGGGGCCACGGGGTGAATGGTTCCCTTTAAGACTGTAACTCCTGTGCTGGGTTTCAAATATCCTGCTCAGGTTTAGGAGGGGATTCCCTGCTTCTGTACTGTAAGGAATGGTGTGCTATGCTGTGGTGGGGCTATTGCACCACTACTTAACCCCTAAACTTAATTTAAGCCAGTGCTTCCCAACCTTTTCCACCTCGGGGCACCCCTTGGAAAAAAAAATTAGCTCGGGGCACCCCTACTAAATAATGTTCTACAAAATAAGAAAACTGTCATACAGTGACTCACAGGTGACGTCTTCTTTGATCTGGGGCATCACTTTCCCTTTTCCTTTCAATCCAGTCCAGTCCTCCATGATGATTTCTTCCAGCTACGTTTCATCTTTTCAGAACCTGCGCGACAAAAAATTTAGGCTCCGCACATTTCTAGCAACTTCCTTTCTCCCTCCTGTAGGCTCCCAAAGTAACTGCGCTGTTTGGTGTTATGTGCAGTAAAGCGAGTAGAAATGTGGGATGCCCCCTGTATGTAGGATCCCCTGCTGTGATGAACTAATAATGCCCCCAGAGGTGCCCCCATGAACTAATAATGCCCCCAGAGGTGCCCCCATGAACTAATAATGCCCCCAGAGGTGCCCCCATGAACTAATAATGCCCCCAGAGGTGCCCCCATGAGCAAATAATGCCCCAGAGGTTCCCCCATGAACTAATAATGCCCCCAGAGGTGCCCCCATGAGCTAATAATGCCCCAGAGGTTCCCCCATGAGCTAATAATGTCCCCAGAGGTGCCCCCTATGAACTAATAATGCCCCCGGGTGCCCCCCATGAACTAATAATGCCCCCAGAGGTACCCCCTATGAACTAAAAATGCCCCCAGAGGTGCCCCCTATGAGCTAATAATGCCCCCAGAGGAGCCCCCATGAGTTAATAATGCCACCAGAGGTGCCCCATGAACTAATAATGCCCCCAGAGGTGCCCCGCATGAACTAATAATGCCCCCAGAGGTGCCCCCCATGAACTAATAATACCCCCAGAGGTGCCCCCCATGAACTAATAATACCCCCAGAGGTGCCCCCTATCAACTAATAATGCCCCCAGAGGTGCCCCCTATCAACTAATAATGCCCCCAGAGGTGCCCCCTATCAACTAATAATGCCCCCAGAGGTCCCCTTAAAAAACAAACATCCTACTCACCTAATCCACGCTGTGTGGCTGCAGGAAGCAGCTCTCCTCCTCTTCAGGCTCCATCTTGCGAGCCGCAGGGACGGGACCTCCGGCAGGAGTGATGACGTCACATCATCACGCCTGCCGGAGACGTCACGTCCCGGCGTCCCATAGGCTGCTGGTATGAAGTGCCGGCAGCCTATGGGAGTGAATGTAGGAGCAGGACGCTGACAGGTCCTGCTCCTGCATTCTGCTCGCTTTAATGTTCCACCCGCTCACTGTGCGGGCGGAACATCAAAGCGATCTGTGCATCCCGAGAAGCTGCGCGGCCGCAGCTTCTCGGGATGCTTAAAGAGACAGTGTCACATTTCCCACCGGGATCCCGCAGCACCCCTGGCAGGTTCTCCCGGCGCCGCAGTGTGCCGCGGCACCCCAGTTGGGAAACGCTGATTTAAGCTATTACAGGGAGTGGTATTAGGGGTCCTGCAGTAATACAGCTCCCTGTAACAGTTAATATTTAATTATAACAGCAAATTTCGTATTTATATATTTTTTCATTTACAATAGCAAAACTGAAAAGAAAGAATGCTGTTTCAATGAACCCCTTAACGACACAGGGCGTACATTTACGCCCCCGCTGCCTGGGCCTTAATGCAGGAGGGCATAAATGTATGCCCTGGCGCGGTCCCGGGCTATGGAGCGGGCTCACGAGCTGAGTCTGCCCCATAGCGGGTGAGGATCGGCTGCTATCTGCAGCCAGGCCCTTACCCTCAATGGCGGGCCGCCGCGATCGCACGGCCGCCCGCCATTTACCCCTTAAACACCACAATCGCGCAACGAGCATCTCGGGTCACTTAGCGATTGGAACCCCCGCAGCGTGTCTGCGGGGGTCCCGATCGCATTTCCTGACTGCCAGAGATCTCTTACCTTCCTTCGTGCAGTCCTCTGTTCGGTCAGCCTGTGGCAGGCTGAATCAGGAGATCACAGATATCACTGATCTCTTCTATGCTATTGCATAGCAGAGATCAGTGTATACAATCCAATGTATGTCATTGATAGTTCCCTAAGGGAACTATAAAAGTGTAAAAAAATAAATAAATGTTTTACAAAATGCCTCAAAGCCCCTCCCCCAATAAAAGTGTAAATCAACCCCCCTTCCCATTTCATACATAAAACACATAAAAAGTAATGAAGTAAATTAACATATTATATACCGTAGCGTGCGTAATAGTCCGATCTATTTAAATAAAACAATACTATTCCCGCACGGTGAACAGCGTGAACAAAAAGCAGTAAAAAACGCAGAGATTGCTTTTCTTTAATGACTTTTTATGTATAAAAAAAAAAATAGAAAGCGATCAATACGTTTGATCTAGAAAAAATGATACTAATAAAAACTTGAGATCATGACACAAAAAATTACACCCCATACTACCCTGTAGGTGAAAAAATAAATGCGCTATAGGAGTTACAATAGGGCCATTTTAAATATGCCTATTTGCAAAAAAAATTTTTTTTACTGCTAATAACAATAGTAAAACGTTAGAAAATCTAGTAACCATGCATATCGCCGTGTTCAGACTGACCTAAAGAATAAAGAAAAATTGCCAGTTTTACCACAAAGTGCAGAACGTAAACATGGAACTCCCCAAAAATTTGTGGAATCGCATTCTTTGACCCAAATTCACCCCATAAATGATATTTTGGGGGTTCCGTCATTAATTCTACGGCAGATTGAAAGATGCCATTACAAAGTGCACCTGCTGCTTAAAAAAAACAAGCCCTCACATGGCCCTCTAGGTGGAAAAATGAAACAGTTATGGGTCTTAGAAGGCGAGGAGGAAAAAACGAAAACGCAAAAGTGACAATTGGCCTGGTCCTTAAGCCCATTTCAGGCTCTGTCCTTAAAGCGTAACTGTCATATTTTTTTATTGCAGAAATCAGTAGTATAAGTGATTTTAAGAAACTCTGTAATAGGTTTCATTAGCCAAAAAAAGCCTCCTTCTGTCCTCAAGAAGCAATTTCCCAGCCTCCCTCCTGACTTCTTATCTGTGCATTATCAGGCAAACACGTCTTCATTACAGAGAAGCCAGTGAAGACGGGCTCTGCTCTCTCCATTGTAAGCCTATGAAGGGGGGAGGGGCTGAGGGAGATGAGGGAGCAGGAAGAGGTGACAGGAAGGTCAGCTGTTTGTAGACTCTCTGGGCACTTCTGGGGTCTCTTGTCACATGAGTGGTTTATGGGGGGGCCTGGGGGGGGCGCGGGCTGGGTCGTTGTGGCGGGCCTGGTAGTTACGCCACTGCTTGCATTGTTAACAGTCGGTGGACTGCCAAAATTAGCCAATAGTTTTGACTAAAACATGAAAAGTCACAAAGGAGGGACATGGCGCCACTGCTGATGGTGACGGAGCTGCTGCTGTTGTAGGAAGCGGACATGAGAGATTTGTGCCTGCAACTCTAGAAAATATAATACCTTCCTCCAGTGAAAGCAGGTGGCAGGGATTACAGCGTCACTTATATTGGCCAGTGAATGGTCAGTCAAGATCAAGTGGAGGCTTCAGTTGATTACATGGCACAAAGTACCTCCAATTCAATTGAGTTGTCCACCCGCTCCTCTGCTTCTGAAACCATAAACCTCTCCACCTCACCCCCTTGCAAATTTTCGCAGGTGATGGAGCAATTGCTAAGGGTCCATTTACACAGAAAGATTACCTGATAGATTATCTGCCAAACATTTGAAGCCAAAGCCAGGAATGGATTTGAAAAGAGGAGAAATCTCAGGCTTTCCTTTATGACCTAATCTCTGTTTATAGTCTGTTCCTGACTTTGGCTTCACATCTATGGCAGATAATCTTTCTGTGTAAATGGACCCTCATGCTTTTTGAGGATCCTGCTTGCATGGATTTATTGGTCTGTCCAACTGACCAAGTTAACCCTTAGGGGACACAACCTGTTTTCATTTTTGCTCTTTAGTTTTTTCCTCCTTTTGTATATAAGGCCATAGCGCCTGCATTTTTCCACCTAGAGACCCAGATGAGCCCTTATTTATTGCGCCACTAATTGTACTTTGCAATGGCAGATGTAATTTTTGCCTAAAATAAGCAGTGAAACCAGAACAAAATTATATGTGTGGTAAAATTGAAAAAAAAGCAATTTTTTTTATTTGGGGAGGGTTTCGTTTTTACGCCGTTCGCCCTAGGGTATAACTGACTTGTTATATATGTTCCTCAAGTTTTTAAAATTACAGAGATATGTAACTTGTATAACTTTTATTTTATTTGCTGGCTTTTAAAAAATGTAAACCTTTTAAAAAATATATATGTTCCTTAAAAATTTCTCTATTACCAGGCTTATAACGCTTTTATCCTTTGGTGTATGGGGCTGTGTGAGGTGTCATTTCTTGCGCCATGATGTGTTCTTTCTATCGGTACCTTGATTGCACATATGCGACTTTTTGATCACTTTTAATTTTTCGACATTTGATGCAACCAAAAATGCGCAATTTCGCACTTTGGAATTTTTTTACGCTTACGCCGCTTACCGTGCGAGATCAGGAATGTGATAATTTAAGAGTTCAGGCAATTACGCACTGGGCGATACCAAACATGTTTATTTATATTTATAAAATGGGGAAAGGGAGTGATTCTGACTTGTATTAAGGAAGGGGGTTTTGTATCAATAAACTTTTTTTTTTTTTTTTTTTACATACATTCTAGAAGTCCTAGTGTGACTTCTCTGATCTCTTATTGATATACTGCATAGATCCATGAGATCTGTGCTCTACTGCTTTCAGCTGCTGCAGCCAAAAGTAATAGATTGCCAAGCCGGGATCAGCGCCATTACGGTGCAAATCCCAGCCAGGTGAGGATGCGGGGATCCACCCCCCCCCCGTGATCGCATCAGGGGGGGGTCTCCCCACTAGACCGCCAGGGAAGGCAGACAGCAAGCATTTAGATGCAGCTGTCAACTTTGCCAGCTGCATCTAAATATTTAATTAGCGGGAACAGCGATCGGACCATGCCCGCTAATAGCCACGGTCCTGGGCTGCATATAGCACCTGGGATCGCGGCAGTTCAGAGCAGGGTCGCCGCACGACCCCCCCTCTGAACTCCCCTAGCGGCACCAGGACGTTCAGTAACGTCCAGGTGCAGCTAGGGGTTAAGCACCTGCAATGCACTGATAGGGTAGTGCGAATGGGCATAAGACCTGCAGATGATGATGAAATGCAACTGCCAGTTTATGACACTTTGAATTTTGTGGAGACAGTTGTAAAGGGGAGCGGAGAGGAGTGGGTAGAAGATGAACTGAAGGGTGATGACCATATTCTACACCCCACATGGTCTGAAGGCCATGACAATCTGGAGGAAGAGGTGGTGGTCAGTCAGCGTGCACAAGCTGCTTACTGTATCTACCTCCACCCACACTGAAGTTTAGAACATATTGTTGTGATCTAGCTTCTTTTTGTCTAATCGTCTGTATCAGTGTCAGATATTCTCATTTTTGTAGCTATATTGTGCTTTAAATTAAAGGTTGAGTTTAATTTTGTTGGGTATTCTTTTTATCTTTTTTTTTCATTTTCATTCATATGGCATTCAAGTAACCCTGTCAACAACACACTTTAGTTCTAAATACTTTTGATTTGGAATTAATTGAATAGATTAAGGAAATGTTTTCTATGGGGATTTGCTACTGCTCTGGACTGTTCCTGTCTCGGACAGAGATGGAAGCAGAAAGCACTGTGTCACATTGGAAATAATTCACCACATACAGCAGCATAATCCACCACATACAGCTGAAAAGTACCCGAAGACTGGAGATTTTTAAATAGAAGTAATTTATAACTTTCTAAAACCAGATGATTTAAAAGAAAAAGAAAAAAAAAACTCTGGAGTACCCCTTTAAGGGGTGGCAAAGAAAAAAAATGTCTTATGGAGAATATATAGAAGACTTACTTTTTTAAATCCTATGGATTGTGATATGATCAAAGAAATCAGAGATATATCACAATAGGTGAAGTTTGTGTGTGACTGAAATCTCTCCTGCAATCATTATGGTTGGTGGAGAAGCTGAAAAATAAGGTGATAATATGTAGCCTTATCTATGGATATTACCAACCTATAATATTTTTTTCCCCTCTTTTCAGACATCATTGTGGCATGTTGATCCAAGAAAAGCTTTCTTATAAAAACAATGTGATCCTTAACTACACCCATTTTATGGAAAGTAGGCTGTCATTTTATATGGTTGACAGAGTCAAAGGCATACAGCATGTGTCAGCAATAAAATGTCTTGTTCCTCAATAAATGTCCTTGTTCCCTCTGTGAGTCTTGTAAATCTGGAAATTCTCTGTCAACGTAAACATCTATCACTGTTGAAATATTGGTAATATTAATTTCTCTAATATGTTAGAAAGAAAATTCTGTGACAGTCTGCATCTTGCTATAGGCATTGACATTTTCCAGATCACCACCCACTGAACAGCTTTCCAGACCAAGCTCTATCCTGTCTAATTTTGAAGTTTTTTGTAAAATATAAAAATTTCATTTCTGAAGGCCTTGTTTTTTTGTCAGTGATAAAAAAATACATTAAATTAATCCTCCAGCAACTAATTTCTAGCTGATGTTAAGATATACACAGCCATAATTCTACATCCACTGACAGGTGAACAACAATGATTATCTTGTGGGAATAACAGATGTTAAGGGGTGGGATGTATAAGGGAATGTGCACACCGAGGAATAGGCGAGTGGGTTCACACTACGGAATAGGGGCGGATAATCTGCCGCAAATTACATTGCTAGCCCCCACTCGCGCCCCCTGCACATTTCTGCCTGTCCCATAGACTCTGTATAATGGTTGAGCAAATTCCGCCGTCCACCGAATATGTCAATTCTTTGGAGTCTATGGCACAGACGGAGATGCCCCTGGGCACGAGTGGGGACGAGTGACAGAATTTGCAGTGGATTATCTGCCCCTATTCCGGAGTGTGAACCCACCCTTGAAGAGGAAAGTTTTCGACATGAAATTCCTCACTTATTCAGCTCTGGGAGAATAGCAGCAGAATTGGAGCAGAATAGAGCAGAGTGCAAGCGGAATTCAAGCCCCATTGACTTCTAGCAGAATCCGCCAAAAGAAATGACATGTCATTCTTTGGGCAGAAGGAAAAATTCTGCTGTGTGAAAAACAAATCGTAAAGGGAGAGGTAACCAAGGAACACCCTTACCCACGCCAGGAACATGTCTAGAAAGAGAAGGGAAGTATCCTGACAACAGAAGAACTAGCCTCGATAGGACAAAGCAGCCAGAACTGAAGGCCTACGTATCCTATCGCACAGTACAGGTGATTGGGACACCTCGGACACCTAGCTACACACAGATAGCCATGGCTGGGGCTTGAACTACCCTACTGGAACGGCTTAGACGATACCAGATGGCCGAAGGTGGTCAGACCAAAGTCTATACACAAGTACAAGTAACACTTCACTATTGAAGATGTCTCCAGGTTCCGGCAGAATACATAGCTACACTGGGTTAGAGCTCCTCTGGCAAACTCCTCTCTCTACTCTACAAGCACTGCTACAACTACCTCTCTTACTTCTCCAAAAGCACCTCTTTCAAGCACAAAGGTCGAGCACTCCAGTGTGTAAATATTTATCTACTTTTGAAAATGTGTACTGTAATATGGAAAAGCCTGACAGTAAAGCTATTATATTTTTATATTCAATGGAAATGTGAAGTCCACACCTTCTTAAAATGTGAAAATCTTTATTTTGCGTCCAACATCAAACAAAAATAAACATACTGAATAAAAACAAATGCCTACACGCTGCGGAGATACACTCCTTAATCTAATCATTATATTTTTATATTACCAGGAATCTGTCATCTTCTATCCGCACCGGCAACTATACACACAACCGCACACCTTGGGTTATTTTTTCCCTTTCTGTGGGTGGTGGTACCAATAGTCCGGGTGGGTCTGTTGCCACTCAGGACTACATTGACAAGAGCCCAAGGGACCCACAAGAACCCGACAGGTTACTGACCATTTGGGGAACACAGCCAGCCTTCCAACAAGCAGGTATCAACACCACACCTGTGTGCTGGACTAGCACTGGTGTCACGACACTAACATCACCGGCTGAGCTGACACAAGCAGGCACCTCACCATACTGCCAACCCATAGAATGAAGTCTATAGGACCAGCAGAGATGCGAGCAGGGGAGAGCTGCGGAATCCACAGCGGGTGATCCACCGGGATTCCGTAGTGTGGATATACCCTTATTCTGCCAGAGCAGGAAAGGAGAGGAATTTTAAGCAGAACTCTATCCTCTTTAATTCCTCGTCTATTGCTCAGTGTACACGCACCCTTAGGCCATGTTCACACGGCGTATGACATCGGCCGTTCTGTTATCCCGGCCGTGTGACAGAACAGCCGCTGTTACTGAAGATCATCCCAGCCAGCACTGTAGTACCGCTGGATGATCTTAATTTGCGCTGTATTGGGATGCGGGCGCATCCATGTACACCCACATCCCAATTTACCATAGCCAACAATGGAGCCGCACTCTCCATTCTGTGACCTGGCAAGCTTGTGCGGCCACTATTCAATGAATAGCGGCCAAACAAAACTGACATGTCAGTTTTCCGTGCAGCCACTAGGGATCCCGGCCGGAGTGCATACTATGGGGGACATGTATCATCCAGCGTACGAATGATTTTCGGCAGAAATTGCCGATTTGCGCATTATTTTATTCGCAAATGGCCGATTTGCAAATAAAATATTTGCAAATCGGCACTTTCCGCCGAGTACGCCGGGGGGCGGGGAGGGGCCAAAAGATACTCCGAAAACCTACCCCAGTCCTCAGCTGGCGTAGGTCTTCGGCGGTGCGCACCAGAGCGCACGGGATTTATGTAGAGGCAGCCCGCCTCTACATAAATCCCCATAGCGCCGGAGATGCAGGGACATTTATAAGTCCGGCGTAAAAAACGCTGGACTTAATAGATGTCCCCCTATGTGTATACACTCCAGCCGGGATTCCCTCTGAATGCAGTGCACAAAAGTTTTGTATTAATCACGGCTGTTGTTGCAAATCGGCAACAATGGCCATGATTGATACAAAACTTATGTTGTGTGAACATGGTCTTAGGCAGCAAATGAACAGTCAGTTCTGCAGAGGAATATGTTGTAAGGAGGAAAAAGGGACAAGTTTACAGAGCTGAATGACATGGATAAAACCGCCGACGCCGCTCTCGTAGAAGGTGAACCTAACTCCTCAGTCTTTCTCAGCTGTCACATATGTTTCTGTGGTCTTTAATAGTAGAGACAGGTGCAGTGTCCCAGAACAGGGTATTTTTCTGTAACTTTATGTCTGCACCTTTATTGTGGTCAGTTCTGTTCTGGAAATATGGGCCCACTGCAAACTGTGTATATTATGTCACCCCTCTCAGTATTCAGGTCTGCTATTTCATTTATTTCTCATGCATATTCAGTTATCAGTGCCTAATGGTGTGATGATGCAATGGCTTGGTGAGTCACGTGACTGTTCCCCGGCTGCCATAGTAACCCCAATAGCCGTTGAGCTTTGGCTGGGGAATGCTATGTCACTTCCTGTCTACCTCAGTCTTCTCTCCAACTTCAGGGGAGAAGGGTGTGTGTTGCTGCTGCTCCTGTGTCACAAGGCCGCAACCATGCGGTACCTGCTCCTGTACTGACCAGAAGTGCTCCAGTCCAGTCGGGACCTGTTTCTCCTTCTCAAGATTCTCAAGATACTTCAAGATTCTCATCTCTAATTAAAGATCTGGGTGTCGCTCTTCAGTCACTATTCTCGTCATCATTCATTATCATCAACAGCAAGTATTCATTTCAACTCATTCCGCCCAGTATCATATCTTCAGCACTACTACTCCCATCATTCAGTCTCCTTACTACAAGTAACGCTATCATCACAGTCTATTGCAGCATCACCCATTACTCGTAATATCCAAGTCTGCCTTATTCCTGGTTGCATCCAGAGAGACTGTTGCTATTGGTTACCACCGTTGCAATAAACGCACAACTACCGTTGTTTCTGAACCCTGGCATTGGTCTAGTTATTGGTGCCTTGACTAGGGACAACAAAGAATTGCCCGGGCCCCGCATGGTCAGGTTCCCGTGGGTCAGTCAGCTCCCCTCGTGCCTATACCATGACATAACATCTGGCAACTGGCTGCCCGGGTCCTACCCAGTAATACCACCTACTACTACCCTCAGCGGGTTAGCCCCAGCGTACAGGGATAAATCGTCTGTTGCTGGAGCCCAGATAACAGAGGCAACTATGAAAGCACTGCTGCTGCAAGATTTAAAAGCCTGAATACAACAGAATTTTGCTTAGGTCTCTAATGTGCAAAAGGACATTAATGCTATAGGTGACTGAACATCTCACATTGAAACCAAGATGGCAGAATTGACCTCTGCACACAATGATCTTGTTGATACCACAACCAATCTAGAAGACACTGCTAACAAAATTAAAGAATTTGTAGCATAATTGCAAATGCAATACCTAGGAAAATCTAATGCTTATGATGCCCTTACCCCTAGAGACATCGAATTTTGCTTTAAGGAGAAATGGGAATTGGATCTTCAACAATCTTTTACAGACGAGCAGTGGACAAATATTTACTCATATAGTTCTAAGTATTCTCGCTGCGTTACCCACCTTGAAGCCTTGCATAAATTACTCTACAGATGGTATATGACCCCTGGTCTGGTTGGTTAAAATATGCTTGAGGTGTAATTCCAGCGTTGGCTCACTCTTACATATATGGTGGGAGTGTGAAAAGATTAAGCCGCTTTGGGCTAAGATCCATCTCACCCTATGTAAATTTTAAAGTTCTTTATTGATCTGGGGTACTTAAAGGGAACCTGTCACCCCCCGTGCCGGGGTGAGAGGCTCCCGACCCCTTTAGAGCCCCCTATACTCACCTAATCCCGCCGGGTCCCGCTTCTGGAGGTGGTCGGGTGATGAAGATCTCAGCCGATGCAGCCCGGCGCGCGCGCTGAGAGATGAGTCCAACACCCATAGAGAATGACAGGAGAGTCCAGCGCTCCATCATTCTCTATGGGTGTTGGACTCATCTCTCAGCGCGCGCCGGGGCTGCAGCGGCTGAGATCTTCATCACCCGACCACCTCCAGAAGCGGGACCCGGCGGGATTAGGTGAGTATAGGGGGCTCTAACGGGGGGTCTGGAGCCTGTCATCCCGGCACGGGGGGTGGCAGGTTCCCTTTAAGTGGCATTGCTTCATTTGTGCCTGAAAGACGTAGATTCGGCTAACATAACCATTTAGGATGTACCATAGTTACTGGCAATACTAGGGCTTAGGCACATGACAAGTTTAATCACTGAACCCCTGATATGCAGATTCGGGTAAAAAGGGCAGAATCTCTAAGTTCATGTTCTTACACAACAGTTTTGCTGTGTCAGATTAGGCTTGAAGAGAAATAACACGTTACGTCCATCATATGCCGGTTTGCAATCTTAGTGGAAAAGTATGTCCCTTCCCCCTTTTCTGTACTGGTGGAATAATTTCTATTGCACAGTTTCTTATGTTGATATGTGATTGTATTTTATCTTTGCATTGGACTGTTTGCATTGTTATATGAAAGTTTCAATAATAAATATGTTAAAGTGGAAGTCCAGCCAGACCCATTTTTTTAACAAATGCAGGGGAGGGGGAGGATAAAAGAAATAACATGCTCTTAGGGCCCTATTACACGGGACGATTATAGTGCCAAAAATCGCTAAATCGTTCGTATTCAAACTATAATCGTTCTGTGTAATTGCAGGCAACCATCGAAAAATCATTCTGATGCCGTTGATCGTTGATTTAGGTCTGAACCTAAAATTATCGTTAATCGTTCGCTAATCGTTCGCTGTAATTCCACATTCGTTCGCTCAAGTTCCGCATTTTTTTTATATTCGTACAGTGTAGTTGCACATTGTTTATTGTTTTGCTGGGATCAGAAGGAACAATTGTAGTAACGATCATAACTAATGACTATCGTTCTGTGTAATATGTTGAATGATTTCAGGGTAACGATAAACAAACAATCTCGTTTGCGAGACCCTTACTCCACCACTCCAGCGGGTCCCTGGCCACTTCCTGGTCTAAACGGGGACCCGGGTTGTGATGTGCGAGGTATGCCAGTCATCAGCCACAATTTTTTTGTTCAAATCCCTGTTGAAATTGAGTGGATGGTCCCCATTGAATGGTAAAATAACGGCCGTTATTTTGAAATAATGGCTGTTATTTGCCAATAACTGACTGCCATCCACTAAATAGCGTTTCTGTGTTTTCAATCCACTCCAATCAAATAATTAGAAAAAAAAAAGACATATTTCATTTCCATCAGGGGATTTGAACCAGAGAATAACCTGCTGGCAGATCTCTAGATAAGTGAGTTACCCCTAGACCACAGTTAAAACACATCTGGGTTCAGAGTTATAACGATATCTGAGTGTTTCTTTCAGACATAAACTGCCTACAGAGGACTGATGGTGAGAATTCCGTCGGACAATATGCAAATGGCTCTAATCATTAATTCAATGTGAAAATTTGTTTTTTTAAGCAGTTAAAAATGCAATTCAGACGATGTTTCTACACGTAGAGAAATGCATGTGGCCAAAACCAGGCTCCCATTTCTTCCTCAGTAGTCATATGCTGTTACCAGGATTATTGGCCATAAGGCTATTGGTTACCACATGAGGGTCTGGTCTCGGCTGCATGTGGTGACGTACAGTAAATGTGGGAATGCGGCCTAAGACTGTTCAGATATCAAAATGATGTTCAGAAACTAGAAAATAATGATGCTAATTGGTAAGTGAAGATGGGGGGGTCTGCAGGTGTAGTGCCTAGGGCAGCAGCAGCTGTTAACACGGCCCTGCATGCACAGAGCACACATATAAAATCCTAAACAACACTCCCAAAAATTATATGAGCCATAATTAGTGATGAGCAAGTACTAAAATGCTTGGGTGCTCATTACTCAAGACAAATATCTCCCGATACTCGGGTGCATGTTTTGAGTAACGAACCCCATTAAAGTCAATGGGAAACTCAAGCATTTTTGCAGGAGACCCAAGTTCGGTAGAGAAAGGTCGTGTGAAAACCTGTCAACCTCAGAAAATGATGGAAACACAACGGAAATGGACAGGAAACAGCAGGGGCAGCATGTATGGATGCCCCTGAAGCTGCCTAATCACACCATTATGCCTAATTCTTGTCAACAGCCTGGTTAAAACAGAGGTAGGCATATGAACCAACAAAAAACTCAGGCTGACACAGCATGGCAGTGAGAACACAGGTAACCATTAAAACTGAGGTAGCATATGATAAACCACCCAAAAACTTAGCCTGAGACAGCATGGCGGTGAGAACACAGGGAACCATTAAAAAAGAGTAAGCATATAAAGCACCCCAAAATTTAGCCTGACATAGCATGGTAGTGAGAACACAGGGAACCATTAAAACAGAGGTAGCATATGAACCACCCAAAAACTTGACACAGACTGACACAGCATGGCAGTGAGGACACAGAGAACCAATAAAAGTGAGTGAGGTAGCAAGTGAGTCTCCCAAAAATTAGGCCTGACACAGCATGTCAGTGAGGACACAGGTGAGGCTCCCAAAAACTATGCCAGACACAGCTTGGCGGTGATTACAGAGTGACCCAGGTAGAAGCAGTAGCAGGTGAGTCTCCCAAAAATTATGCCACACACAGCATGCCGGTGATGACAGAGTGACCAAGGTAGAAGCAGTAGCAGGTGAGCCTCCCAAACCTTATGCCACACACAGCATGGCGGTGATGACAGAGTGACCCAGGTCAAAGCAGTAGCAGGTGAGCCTTCCAAAAATTATGCCAGACACAGCATGGCGGTGATGACAGAGTGACCAAAGTAGAAGCAGTATCAGGTGAGCCACCCAAAAATTATGCCACATACAGCATGGCTGTGATGACAGAGTGACCCAGGTAGAAGCTGTAGCAGGTGAGCCTCCAAAAATTACGCCACCTCAGCATGGTGGTAGAATTGGCTGTTGGCTGAGAATTGAAGGAGGAGGAAGAGAAGGAGGAGGAGGAAGAGGAGGAGGAGATACCAAGAATCTTCATGTTGAGCTGCTTTCCCCGGGTGGACAGTTGAATTCAGGTAAAATCCAGATTTTTTTCATTTTCATAAACACCAGCCTGTCAGCGCTGTCAGTTGACAGGCGGGTGCGCTTATCAGTGACGATGGCACCAGCTGCACTGAAGACCCGCTCTGACATCACGCTAGCAGCAGGGCAGCCCAGCACCTCCAAGGCATAAAGTGCCAGTTCGGGCCACGTATCCAGTTTCCATGTAGCAGAGTGATCGGGAAGGACATTAGTATGGTCAGCAAGGTACTCCCTCACCATCTTTCTGAAGGCCTCCCCCCTACTCTGTCTAGACTGGGGACGGTTGACATAGTCTTGCTGGGGTGCCATGAAACTGTCAAAGTCTTTGGAGAGTGTTCCCCTGCCCCTTGACATTCTGTCTGCTCCACCCCTCCTCTCCCCCGCTCTTTGGACCACAGAACTACGTCCTCTGTCAGATGGGTGTCAGATGGGAAGTACATTTTCAGCTTCTGCACCAGGGCCTGTTGATATTGATTCACTCTCATACTGCGTTCCTCGGCAGGAAAGAGAGTGGAAAAGTTCTGTTTGTACCAAGGGTCCAGGAAGGTGAACACCCAGTAATCGGTGTTGTCCAAAAAATTTTTAACCCGAGGGTCACGGGAAAGAGCCTAACACAAAGTCAAGTCAGCCATGTGCGCCAGGGTCCCAACACACAAGAACTCCCTCTCCTCAATAGGCTCAATTTCCTCCTCCTCCACCAATTCCTCCTCTTCAGGCCATACACGCTCAACGCACGCTCTTCAGTCGCGGAAGCAGTCTGCTCCTCTTCCTCCTCTTTTTCCTCCTCCTCATTCTCTACTTCGTGGTGAGAAACTGACATCAGCGTGGTCTGGCTATCTAGTGGCGGATATTCTTCCCCCATCTCCTGAGACGAAGGCAAAGTCTCAGACTTTAGGCTGAGCAGGGAGGTTTGTAGCAGACACCGCTGCTACATGATGGTGAGGCTGATGATGGTGGCATCACTGCTGACCAACTGTGTTGACTCCTCAAAGGGGCCCAGTACCTGACAGATAGACATCCACGTCCACTTCTCATTGTAGATTTGGGGTAGCTGACTGACCTGGCATTCTACAATGGCTCTGCGTTGCTGGTAAACCCTGGCCACCATCTGGAAGGTGGAATTCCACTGCATGAGCATGTCGCACAGCAGTTGGTGAGCCAGCAGTTGCAAGCGCCTTTGCACTGCCCTAAGGGTGGCAGCATCCGTGGTTGACTTGCGGAAATGCGCACAGATGCGCTGCACCTTGGTGAGCAAGTCAGCTAAATTGGGGTTTGTCTTAAGGAACCACTGCACCACTAGATTGAACATGTGGGCCAGGCATGGTACATGTGTTAGGCTGCCAAGTTGCAGAGCCGCCACCAGGTTCCACCCGTTATCACACACAACCATGCCTGGTTTGAGGCTCCGTGGCGCGAGCCAAAGATCTGTCTGCGCCGTGTTGCCCTGCAACAGCTCTTGGGCCGTGTGCCTCTTGTCGCCTAAGCTTAGCAGTTTCAACACCGCCTGTTGGCGCTTACCCACCACAGCGCTGATGCAGCTAGCACTACGAAATGGAGGCGACATGCTCATGGAGGGTAATAGAGAGAAGGAGAAAGAGGTATACAAATAAAGAGACCGCGACCGAGGTAGGTCCGCAATCCTCGGTGTGGGCAGCACATGAGCGGAACCAGGGTCAGACTGTCCCAGCCTCCACCAAGGTGACCCAATGTGCCGTCAGGGAGATATAGTGTCCCTGCCCGCCAGCACTGGTCCACGTGTCCATGGTTAGGTGGACCTTGTGATTGACAACGTTAGCCAGGGCACAGATGATGTTATCCGACACGTGCTGGTGTAGGGCTGGGTTGGCACACTGTGAAAAGTAGTGGCGGCTGGGGACAGAGTACTGAGGGACAGCCACCGCCATGAGGTTCCTAAAAGCCTCTTTCTTTACCAGCCGATATAGCAGCATCTCTAGGCTCAGCAGTTTGCCTATGTGCACATTTAGGGCTTGTGCGTGCGGTTAAGTGGCAGTGTATTTGCGCTTCCGTTCAAAGGTCTTCTGCAGGGACAGTTGAACGCTGCACTTGGACACCTTGCTGGAGGGTGAAGAGCATAGTGGAGGTGAAGGGGTGCGTGTAGGACTGATAGAGCCAGCACGTGACACAGGGGAAGGACTTGCACTCACTGAATGGCCTTGGTTTTACTGAGTGGGGTGTTTAGCACTCATATGCCTGCGCATGCTGGTAGTGGTTAGGCTGGTAGTGGTGGTTCCCCTGCTGATCCTTACGTGGCACACATTGCACACTACAGTCCATCGGTCATCCGCACTTTCTTTAAAAAACCTCCAGACTTGGGAACATCTAGGCCTGGTCATGGGAGTTTGACTCTGTGAAACAGTTGCTGATGTACTCGCTCTGCCCCTGCTTCTCCCTCTGCCCACCCCTCTTCCTCTTTTAACTGGTCCTGCGGGTGAACTTGCCTTCCCCTCAGAAGCACTGTCTTCACTAGGCTTATCCACCCAGCTCGGGTCACTCACCTGGTCCTCATCCACCAGCTCTTCCTCCAAATCCTCACTCAGCTCCCCACTTTGAGTTACATTCATGACAACAACCTCACTATCTGAAAATCGGGTCTCATCGTCATCATCAGACATCTCTTCCAACCCTGCTTGCAAGTCCCCACTCTCATCACCCTCTGACTGTGTGAGCTGCATAGCTTGACTGCTCCAGTTGCTCAGACTCAGGGACGGGTCCAGAAAAGAGTTCCTGGGAGCATGGTGGTGGTGGTGGATCTGAATACCTTCTTTCCCTGGAGAGGCCAGGCTGTGGGGAAGGAGGCTGAGCTGCTGGAGCAAAGGTTCCACTCCCTTGGGTAGCGTGGGTGGACTGTGTGGAAGACTGGGTGGTGGATAAGTTACTGGACACATTATCCGCTATCCACGTGATCACCTGTTCACACTGCTGCGGTTTCAATATCGATCTACCATGAGACCTTGTAAGTTGGGCGAACAAGCTAGGGACTGAACATCTGTGGTGTGCCACTGCTCCCTCCTCAACGGGTGCTGCTGTGTCACCCTGCCCTGAACCACGGCCTCTGCCAACTGCATCGCTTGGAACCCCATGCCCACGACCTCGTCCTCGACCCCTGGGGTTCACCATTTTATGGATGCTTCACAGGATGGAGCTTAGATATGCCTTGAGTAAGAAATACAGATATCTGGAAATATACTAGTGGTCCCACTAGTTTTTGGGGGGCAGTGGTATACAATCTGTTGATGGCTGCACCTATACACTCTGACACCCCTCTGTCCCTAATCTCTTCCAGCATACATGTGAGCCGAGCCGAGCCGAGCGCTTTTTATATGGCAGTGTCATCTGATTTGGTGAACCAATCGCTGCTATCGACATGCATGGGTCCCACGTGATAGCTGGATGTACCAAAGTGTCTCCTGCATGTTGATTGGCGGAGAAATCGCGCCCAAACTTACAAGAAACAGATGATGAGATTTTCTCGAGTGTCGCGAGATGCTCGTCTGAGTACCATCGAGTACCCTAATACTCGAATGAGTACCAAGCTTGGACGAGCATGTTCGCTCATCACTAGCCATAATGCAAAGTTAATGAAAATATGACAAAACTTTATTTTTGAAAGGAACAATTATCACAGTATGTTTAAAAACCACCTAATTCATATATTATAAAGATGGAGGTACAGAGAACACTAACAGCAGGGGAGAGTAAAGCATGGTAACACAAATAAATTTAGTCCCTTATTGCACACTGGCCCTTTATATAAAAATATGTGCAACATGCAAAATACAGAACATATCTAGTCAGTGGCAAGACGTGCAAGTATGGCCCTGTACATGTCCAGTCAAATGATAAATGAAACTAACCAACAAAAATAGTTAAGCGTGCGTTGTATTCAGGATCCATGTAGAAATGTAAAGTGCTAAGAGCTTTAGTCTAACAAGTCTACCAAAAATTCAAGACATACAGAAGATATACTAAAAAGTAATCACTATATAATCATATAGCCAGGGACCATCATACCAACACTGCTATGGTGTACCCTGCTGCCCTTGCACGTGTGAACACCACAAAGTACTTTTTGGCAGTCCTTCGCCAGGGGGTCATTGCTATATGGTGGGGAAGGTATTTTTGAACAGAAAGACCAATAAAAAGATGCAAAGTGAATCACACCAGAAAATAAAATATTGTTATCATCCACACTGTAGTGATGGTCCCAAGCATGAATGTGCAGTGACATCTGGTGCGCCCAAGATATAACTGCACTGCCCCAACCAAGATGGACAAAAAATAAATCCCTATGAATGGGCCACCACATAGTGCCAGGCGCATGCATGCCGCCATTGTGTCCCGCATCGGATTAAGCAAAAAGTATATAGCTCACCGATGGGGGCAGGACTGCCTTAAAGGGGTAGTCCACCCAAAAAAAATTTCTTTCAAATCAACTGGTGCCATAAAGTGCCAGAGATTTGTAATTCACTTCTATTAAAAAATCTTAAGTCTTCCAGTACTTATTAGCTGCTGTATGTCCAGCAGGAAGTAGTGTTTTCTTTCCTGTCTGACCCAGTGCTCTCTGTTGCCTCCTCTGTCCATGTCAGGAACTGTCCAAAGCAGGAGCAAATCCCAATAGAAAACCCCTCCTGCTCTCCAGACTGGAAATAATACAACTTCCTGTTGGGCATACAGCAGCTGATAAGTACTGGAAGGCTTGAGATTTTTTAATAGAAGTAAATTACAAATCTCTGTCACTTCATGGCAGCAGTTGATTTGAAAGAAAATTTTTTTGGGTGGACTACCCCTTTAATCAGCGAAACAACCACAAGGTAAGTATTTTATAGTGTATATACTGTAAATAGATTGACATTGAAGGAGACTTTGGATGCTAATGATATAACCTGACACAGTGGCGTAGCTACAGTGAAGGCAGGGAAGGCGACTGCTATGGGGCCCCTGCATGAAGGGGGCCCGAAGAAGCCTGCCCTGCCTTCATGGTAGGCACCCCGCTCCCCCAGGGGTCCAGAGAGGAACAGGGACCCCCACTGCACTGTTCAGCCCCTTCACTGTAGTGCCGGGTGAGCGGGCTGAACAGAGGAGCAGGACCTACCAGACGGCACAGGAGAGGGATTAAGGACCTTTGGGTCACATGACCCAAAGGTCCTCAATACCTATGTGACGATCAGCCCGGACTACAGGAGGAGGAGGGGGAAGCCTGGGAGCTGTAAGTGCTGTGTATGTGTGTCAGTGAGTGTATATATGTATCTGTGGGTATGCAGTGTCCCAGAACATGAAGACTACTGCTCCTATTATGCCCATTTCTCTTGCTGTGTCAATGCCTGTTCTGGTAAGTGTTTGCACTGCAACTGCTGCTGGTTTTCCCCTAGTATTCTCTGGTAATGTGCATTCTCATGTGTATTCTCATGTATTCCTGAGTATTATTACAATGTACAGTGGTATGCAAGGCTGTTGATCACGTGACCGTGCCAGTGCCCTGTAACCATGGTTCCTCCAATGGCCGACTAGCTCTGGCCAGGAGCAACCATGTGACCTCCCACTTCCTCCTAACAAGTTAGTCTTCCCCCTGCTTCCAAGCAAGGAGGGTGTGTGTCGTCCCTCTCCTGCCTCAGAGGAGTTGGACTTCTTCTAGCAGCTCCCACTTCACCACTAGAAGTGTGGATCGAGTGCTCTGCTGTAGTCAAGTCTTCGGCTGTATCTGCCTGCTCAAGTGTCCGGAGTCTTCTCTCTCATCTGGGTGTCATTCCGTTATCTCTCATCATCGCTATAAGGATTCACAGCAAGTATTATTCTCAAGCTAATCCACCCAGCAACGCTATTTCTCTCATACTCCTACTCCCATCATCCGGCACGTATTCTCACAGCCTATGCAGCACCACTCCTGCTTTACTTGTCAAAGCCTGCTATATACCCGGTTGCATCCGGACAGAACTGTTGCTACTAGTTACCTCATCTATAATAAAACCGCTGTTACTGAACCCTGGCATTGGTGTCCACTAACTGGTGCCCTGACTAGGTGCAGCGAAGAATCGCATGCCCATCATCACCCGCAGATTCCACAGACCAGCCCTACAGCTGTGCTGCCCTCAGGCCTATACCGTGACAAGTATAACCCCTGCAGCGGCCCCGGTTATTGCCCGCTCATAACACCAGCACTGCGGAAGTGGCCCCCAGGGGCCAGGGCATCGCAGGTATATGTATATGTCAGTGTGTGTATATATGTATCTGTGTATATATTTATATGTCAGTATGTGTATGTATCTGTGGCTATATATATGTGTGTGTGTGTGTATGTCAGTAATGTCTGTAGCACTGGTGTATATGTGTGTGTTTGTGTATGTCAGCAATGTCTGTAGCACTGATGTATATGTGTGTGTTTGTGTATGTCAGCAATGTCTGTAGCACTGGTGTATATGTGTGTGTTTGCTCACAAAGATGTTCTGCAGCAGCTTCTATTAATGCTGGGCTCTAATAAAAGAACCCACCATTAATATCTGCAGCATTTTCTTTTATTTCTGGTTGAGTAATTTCTTATTACAAACAGATGATTTCCCTGTGTACAGTCTACTCACGGTGTATACATCAGCACTAGTGTAATCACATTACAGTGTATATATGTGTGTATGTCAGTGGCGTATCTGTATATATGTTAATGGTGCCTCTGTGTGTGTATATGTGCGTCAATGTCTGTGTTTGGCGGGAGGGGGGGGCGTACAGGATTTATGGGGCCCCATACAGTTTTTTGCTATGGGGCCCCATGAATCCTAGCTACGCCCCTGACCTGACAGCTCATAATGCACATCATACCAGAGTGATAGGTGATACATTATACTCAGCAATATTACATAGAAGTGCAGATAAATAATATATGACAATTAAATAAATAGTAGTGATAATGTGCTAATAAAAATTAAATATGAGGTTGAATAAAACAAAGAAAGAAAAATAGAAAAAAAATATTGAAAAAATAAAAAAAGAAACGAAAAAAAAAAAAGTAAAAATTAAAAAATGTGATTAAATATATTGAATAAATGATAAATGTGACAACTAAGGAGATTAAGGCACATAGTGTGATAAGTAGTGTGAAAGAGGACTACTGGGTAATAAGGTGTTAATAAAAAAACATATAAATTGCCCACAAAATTGTGAACCATGAAGACCTGTAGTGAATGATGAATATAGGTGTCACAGGTGTTAAAAAAAAAAAAAGTTGTTGTATATTACAATAAATAAAAAAATATCCAAAATGAATAAGCACAAAAACATTTTTTTTTTTATCAAAAGTCCCCTTTCAAATATATGCTGTGCATCAGAACGACAGGATTAAATCACTTCTGCTTTCCTTTTTGTTTCCAACAGCAGTGAGTCCAAAGACATCCCACAATCCAACACATCCCTTGCTTCTGAGAAGACCAAAAACATGAAAAAGAAAAAGAACTGAAAAAGGAAAAAAGAAGAAACAAAAAAGAAAAAAGGAAACAGAGAAAGAAAAGAAAGAGGAACGAAAAACGGGAAGGAAAAAAGAGAAAACAAAAAGAAAAAAAAAACACACAAGAAAGTAATTATGATAATCATATTCATTATCCCTATAATAACTACACCTCCACAAAGTAGGGGTGTAGGCCTACAGACATGCCCAACATGACATCATGACATCTATTATTACTATATTTAGTGACTAAAATCACCCAAACCCTAAAAATTAAAAATGAATAAGAAAGGAAAAGAGAAATATAGGAAGAACATGGAACATGGAACAAGGGCTCACCAAGTCTACTAAAAGCAGCTATAGGATACTGCTTCATTCAGGCCAGAGAGAGTCCAGGTATTTAGTATAGCAATCCACCTGATTTCCCTTTAAGCCAATATTTTGGCTTTGTCCCCTCCCTGAATAGAGGGATAAATTTGATCTATACTTCTTACCCGGAGTCCTAAAGTTGGCTTTTTGGCTGCCACAATTCAATGTACATGTTCACGGACACAAAACTTCAAATTGTCTAGATGTCAAACCAATATACATAATCTTGTATGGGCAAACTGCAAAGTGGATCACATAGTTACTTTCACATTGTATGCAATGTGTGATTCTGTAAATTTTTTAACCCTCCGAATTAAAAAAAAATTCTTTGATCTTAAATGCCAATACAGGATTTTTGGTAACATTTTTAGCAAGAGAGTCATCCGTTAAATTTTTTCTGTTAAATAATTTTCAAATATCGATGTGATCATGTGATCTAGAATTATAAGTACAAATGAATCTTGCTGTGTCTTCCATCTTATTCTTTTCTTTTTTCTTTGATTTCAACAGATCACTCCTTTCGCTTCTTTATCATGTGTATGCCTTCTGTATAACTTTTTCCCCCTAACCTTTCTCCCTGTTGGACAATTCTTCAGGGTGTACCTCAAAATCCCGGGTCTCCGAGCATATTCTTTTTGCTTGTAAAAATTGTCCGATTGGTATATTGTTCGAGAGATGATTAGGGTGGGAGGAGGTGGCATGTAACAAAGTGTTTACTGCTGTGGGTTTTCTGTGATGTTGTGATTATTCTTGTTTAGTCTTTGGATAAAGCTCTCCAAATCCTGTGTCGTCCCCTGCCAAACAAAATTAACGTCATCAACATATATTAATATATTAAATGTATTTTTTTCAACCTGTGTGACCGATGAAATTGCAAAAATCTCCCACAGCCCCAGGAACAAATTAGCATACAAGGCCAAAGAAATTGCAAAGATGTCCCTCTCCCACAGCCCCAGGAACAAACTGGCATACGAGGGCGCACTATATACCCCCATAGCCATTCCCTGGAGCTGTAGGTAAAAGGCATCTCTAAACAATACAAAAAATATTGGTTAAAGCAAAAGCCAATAACTTATCTGATAAACACAGTATACAGCAGTAAAACCCTCCAGTATACACAGCATACATCTAATAAACACAGTATACAGCAGTATACACAGTATACATCTGATAAACATTACCCCAGCCCCCGACCTATTCACTCATCTTTTCGACAGCTGGTAGTGACATGAGGGGGTGAGTCCTGCACATGATCCACCCCCTGCTTCAGGCCATCAGTGGAGAAGAGGAGGGGGGGAGGGATCTCTGACTTGGCCTGGGGAGGGGCCATAGCCCTGCAGACTGCGACTGCAGCGTCCTGGCAGAGTGTCAGACACACCGGAGGCTACAATGCTTGCCGTTTAGCAGCGTCCTGCATCCATGGTTCTGTGTGACCTATGGATGCAGGGAACTTCGGAATCCAGGTTGGTGACATGTGAGGTGGAAAGGGGGAGCCGGCAGGCATGTTCGTGACTGCGAACACTGAGACTGCTGTAGTTACTTCACTGAAGCGTGTGGGCCTGGTGCAAGTGCATTATCTGCTCCTTGGTTAAAGTGGCCCTGGAGCTATAGTAGTTCTGTGCATGCTGGCGTTTTCAGAGCTTCCAGAATGAGCAAGCTGCTTTATTTTGGCAAGCTCTCCCAGACTCCAGGACCCTGCCAGGATTTTTGGGACTTCTAACTTTAAGTCATTGTAGTGGATAAAGCCTTCGGCCCCTAGACCCGCTTGTGCCCTTTCCCTAGGCGTGCTTGAATGACCAGAAGTGGCATATGCTTCAGTCATCACTTCAAATGGACCCAGTGTTGGACTGCACCATGCCTTCTGTTCCAATTCCACTGGAATGAAATACGCAAAGGAGACCTGGATCGTTTGGACTGGCTGTTTAGGAATTCTTTGCTAATTACTTTATTTCACTGGCGGGTGCTCTTTCCTGGTAAATTAATGCCATTCATTAGGGTCTTGTGATCTGGAATACTGCTGTTGTTCCTGTTTATTTAGTTAGTTTTGACTCCTCATTTAGTTAGCTATTTAAGGACTTGCATGAGTTAAGGCCCCTTGACGTGGGAGAAGGCTTACGATATATGTGCCCACATTACGCCTTTGTTTTCTAAAGGGGTTGTGTGTACACAAATATCAACAAAACCTCATCACAAAGTAAGCAACCTAACAGTACTGATATGTCCCTTAGTGAATTTATAAAAATACTAAATTAGCAAACATGGATGCAGCCCTAGAGCTGTCAGGTAAACACGGAGAGAGTATATTGTGGAAGTGGAATCCACGTTTTCCAGGTGGCCCCCGAGCGGCAGCCATCTCTGAAAGGCAATAGTGTTGAGTTTCCCACTAAAAATTACCTCGTCCCTCATGCAAGTTTATGTAATGTATGTGATGTCTCTTTGTGTAATGCAGAATGTGGTGCAGAATAAAGAAGCAAGGAATGAAAAATTAATTTACTTTTGCAAAAAAAAAAAATATTTTTAATAAACAAATATAAATGTCAGAATCATACAGTAGCAACTCAGTTGGGGAAAGACAGAAAGACATGGACAGTGAACTGTGCGCTAGCCCTAGGCGGACAACCACAAGGACAGTCCCTGTACTGATAAAGGTGGAACACAAAACAATGCCAGACACAACACAATTAGGCAGGGTAAACAGACTGGGTCAGCAACGTCACAATCCAAAAAATAGTCATAAAATAGTCAAAAAATAGTCATAAGTGACGCAGTAAGGTCAAGGCAGGTGGCAAGCAAGAACAGTCAGGGTATAAAAGCAAAAGGTAAGAACCAGATGAACAGAAGAACAGATTGTAACAGAAGGGAAGTTGGTACCATTCTTTGAGCTTAAACAGAAATATGCACTTTCTGATTCACATTGGTTTAGGTATACACAATTGAGACTCGCATTTAAATCCACTCTTAATAAAAGATGTGTGGTGTGTTCAATCACGTTTTTTTTATTACTTACGGTCTCCCAAATGTTTGTCTGAAACGTATTTACGATTGCTTAAGGAGAGGGGAATGGGCTCCCTTGAAAAGATTTGAGAGAAGTGGGAATTGAGAATTGGAATTATGTCAGATGACCTGTGGGCAGATGTTATTCATAATATATACCACGTCTCAATTAGTCCTGCCCACAGGCTGATACAGCTCAAAGTTCTCCTAAGACTATATCTCTCCCCAAGGAATTTATATAGAAGGGGGTGTCGCACTAACTATGATTGTCCTAAATGTTCTTCTGAAGATGTAGATTTTTGGGAGTGAAACATGGTTTATGGTAAGCTTTTGGGGGAGAGCTATTTGTATGTAGTTCTCCTTTTTTTGTATATGTATGTTATAAATTAGGAAAAATAACATTTAAATGAAAAAAAACAAAAAACTGTATTAGTCTTACCGGTAAGAAGGTTTCTCCGAAATCTTCACAATGGCACCACAGGAGTTAACTCACCCCCTGGGCACAGGAAAACCACAAACATGAGAGGTTAAAAGCCACTTCTCTTCCCACAATCACCAGTGTATTATAACAACCTCTGGCACCACGTGAATATCATATATAAAAACTCTATATACAATATAGGGAGGGATTTTGGTGCCGTCGTGAAGATTTCGGAGAAACAGTCTTACCAGTAAGACTAATACAGTTTTCTCTCCTCATCTTCACAACGGCACCACAGGAGAATGATAACCATTTACCTTAGGGTGGGACCACAGCCTGAAGAACTTTCCTTCCAAAAGGTGAGGTCTTCAATTTTCTGGAGCTGTAGTCTGTAATGCTTCGTAAAGGTTTGCAGAGAGGACCAAGTGGCTGCCCAACAGATCTGGTCAATTGAAGTGGAAGCCCTTTCTGCCCAGGAAGTGGAAACAGCTCTGGTGGAATGGGCTCTGATTTGCAGTGGAGAAGTCAAGTTTTGTAGACTGTATGCTTGTTCTATTGCGTTACGAATCCAGCGTGCTAGAACACTTTTAGAGACCTTTTTCCCTTTATTGTTACCAAGGACTACAAACCTCTAGGTATTGGAGAATTGATCTTTTTACATCTAAAGTGTGGAACTTCGGTTTCAAATCATTCTTTGGAGAAAAACAAAATGATGGTAAGATGATGTCCTGAGATCGATGGAAGGAGGTCACAACCTTAGGGAGGAAGTTAGGATTAGTCTTCATTATGATTCTATCATCCTGTATGAAAAAATAATAGTAAAAGCCTGGATTCCTCCCACTCTCCTAGCTGACTCTATGGCTACTAAAAAAGCAGTTTTGTAGGAAAGCAGTTTTATATAGGCTTCTTCAATAGGTTTGAAAGGGGCACATGTGAGTCCTTTAAGTACCATGTTGAGATCCCAAGGTGGGTGTAGATTTTTCACAGTAGGAGATTGTCTCTGCACTTCTCATGAACTTTTTGACCCACCTATGGTCTGCAATAGAATAATCATAGATAGCGGACAAGGCAGCCACCTGAACCTTTAGTGTGGCTAGTTTAAGTCCTTCTTCTAGTCCTGCCTAAAGAAAATCAAGGATTAATGAAATATTCGGTTCTGCCGGAAAAGGTGGCTTAGAGGGGCACCAGACTGAGAACACCTTCCAGATTTTTAAATAAATTTTGTTAGTTACAGGCTTCCTGCTTTTCTGAATAGTGGAGATTACTTCTTCAGAAAGCCTTTTACTTCGGAGCATGCACCTTTCAGGATCCAGGCTGATAGTTTGAGTGTCCGAAGATCTGAGTAGAAGAGAGGGCCCTGGAATAGAAGGTCCAGCTCCTCCGGAAGGTGAATTGGGGGTTCTGTCTCTTGGATCTAATGAGAAAAAGTTCTGAACCTTTTTGTTCTGTTTGTTGGTAAATAGGTCCACCTGTGGGTGACCCCATTTGCTGGATAGTTGCTGGAAGATTTTGTCCTTGAGGCACCATTCCCCTGGATGAACCACATGTCTGCTCAGGTAGTCCCCACTGAGGTTTTCTTAATCTTTGAGATGCATGGCGCTGAGTGATATGTTCCTGCCCTTAGGAAGATCTTGGCTGAGATGTCCTGAAGGCCAGTCCTCTTTGCACTGCCCTGATGGCGTAGATGAACAATTGTTGTGGCGTTGTCCGGTAAGATCTGGACGTGACAATGCTTTAGTGTAGTTTCTGCTTGTTTCAAAGACATCCAGACTGCCAACAGCTCTCTGTAGTAGGAAGACTTTGTACTTGTTTCCTAAGACCAGAATCCTAGAAGGAGAAGACTTTCTACCTAGGCTACCAATCCCGAAAGGCTTGCGTCTGTGGTCATAGTAATCTTGGGCGTTGGATTCCAATGAACTCCACTTGGTTCTCTGGGCACTGCCACCATCTGAGGGATTGAAGAATCTGTGAAATAGACATGAATTTGTCCAGACCTGATTGGTGATGATTCCAGACAGAAAGTATCTGTCTCTGTAAGATTCTGGAATGGGCCTGGCTCCACGGCACAGCTGGAATACAGGCTGTCAAGGATCTCAACAAAGACATGGCTTCACGGATCCTACACAATTTCTTCTTCCTGAAATTGTTCACCTTCTCTATCAGAGATCATTTCTTATCTGTAGGAAGAAAAGACATTTGTTTGGAAAAATCCAAAAGGATTCCAAGAAATACCTTCTGGGTGCTTGGAACTAAATCCGATTTTTATTTGTTTATCAGCCATCCCAGGTTCTTTAGAAGGTCTTATTTGCACAAAAGAGAAGAAAAATGGAGAGCGGATACTAGTTTCATAAATAACAATAAACGGCCTTAGCTTCTCAGATATATGAGTTTACTCACTGTTCGGAGGGGGGTAGTAGCCAGACTCCCCCCAGGCCAGGAACATCCTTTTCTTATATCTCCTTATGACATTGGGACTTTTGTGCAAATATCTTCAATACCGGGAGACCTTGAGCCTGCCTTGAGCCTGCTGAGTTCTGAAATTCCTACTGGGAGAACAGTTCCTCTCCCGATTCTTCTTTTTTTTTTTTTTTCTTCTTTCCTTGTGCATTTCAGATATTAGAAGGTCTCATGCAACTTCTAGATTTTGATGAAGCTTCTGAGGAGTATCTGCAATTAAAAGAAGATAATCCAGATAACAAACAATTCTTTCACCACCTTGTTCAAAGGTTTCCGGTTCATGATAAGTCTGTATGACCTGTTCAGTTTCTTCACCAGAAACAGGTTTGAGTAATGTCCCTTTCCCAGTTCCGTCATTGGGACAGGAGACACCACTTCTGAAAGAATCAGCTTTTTTACGCTGTTTATAAGTTCCATCTGTAAGTCTGAAAATGATTGGTGGGAGATCACAAACCTATCTATCCTGTATCCCAGATGTATGATGTCCAGAATCCAAGAACTCTCAGTGATGTCCTGCCAGGCCTCCCGATGCCTGGACAGTCTCCACCCGACTGGAACTGGGTCATTTTTTGTCCTGGGAGTTTTTGGGGTTGTAAAAAATATTCTTACTTGTACCTCCCTTCTGATAGCTCCAACAACCTCTGGTTTTACCTTTCCTTCTAGTCTGGTCCTAGTGTCTTGGTCTCTTATATGGCTCCCTCTTTTTTGGCATCTTGCCCTCTGGTAGAGCTTTCTTTTTTTCTGAGGATTTTTCTAAGATTTTATCAAGAGCAGCACCAAATACATAGTTGGTGCATAATTTAGGTATATTATCCCCTGACCAATCTTTTAACCATAAAGCCTGCTGGACTGCGGTAGTAAGGGCCCCATCTCTGGCGGCCGTCTTAACTGACTCTGCAGATGAATCAGCTAGGAAGGCTGCGGCATCCTTCAGGAGTAAAATGGAGTCTGAAATATCTTCCTTGGATGATTTCTTTTTTAGGTTATCATCCAATTGTTCAATCCAGACATGCATAGCACGGGCTACACTAGTAGCCGCAATATTGTTAATAGAAAAAGAAATTGTATCCCATGATTTTTTATTAATAAGCTTTCAGCTTTACAGTCCATTGTATCTTTTAAGAGAAGAGTCCTCAAAGGGGAGCACTGTCTATTTAGTGACCTTTGCTACCTGTGCATCAATTTTTGGTGCTTTATTCCATTTAGTAATGTCCTCATCCTTAAATGGCAACCTTCACCTGATCTCCCCAGGAATAATAAGCCTCCTCTCTGGTTCCTTACATTCCTCTAAAACCAGGGACTGAAGGGTTTCATGAATGGGGAAAATAAATTTTTCCTTAGTTTTAAGCCCTGCAAAGAGCTTATTCTTAGGCGAGATTGCCTCCTGAATCTCCTCCATACCTAGGCAATGCCTTACTGCTTCCAAAAAGTGGCCCATACGTTCAGAAGAGAAGAGGTATCTCTTAATACGTTCTTCCTTCTCTCCTTCTTCCTCACTTATAACCACCTACCACCGAGTCTCAGAATCTGGAGATACAGATCTACGTTTTTTTTTTAATCTAGTGGAATCCCGACATACACTAGCGGGGGGGGGGGGGGGGGGGATCTGTGTTTAAGGAGGTAGGATTCTGGACAGGTGCCACAACTGGAAATACTATAGGAATAGTAGGAGGGACTGGTGTAGGTGGAGCCACCACCAGAGCTGTTACAGTCTGTGATGCTTTAATTTCAAAAACTTGTATTCTATTAAAAGTACATTAAAAGTTATATAGATGTGTCTATACAATGTATTACCGTATCTGTGTGGTTCTGCCACACTGGTAGCTGATAGAAATCCAGGAAGTGGAAAAACAATGGCCTGTGTGCCAATTCACATTGTCTCCTGCATCTTCTGCTATCCCCCCTTAGGAGACAAATATTTCATGCCTCTGTCTCACATTGTGTGTGTTTGCTGAGGACAGGCTGATGATGCAGACAGGAGGCTTGGCTGGATCCCCCAATCCCCTTAGTGACCTTACCAGACGGACGACCCGCTCTCCTCTTATGCTGTCCCAGCGTTTCAATCGGCGCCCCCGAATTGCAGCGACTTCTGGAGTGTGACATCAGTACGTGCCCATGCAGTGTGAGGATGTCACTGTGACGAGCCGCCTCACTTGTGGTGTGCTGCCGCGACTGGAAGTAGGCCCCAGCCCGCCTCGGCTGAACCGGAAGTAGGCCGCAACTATGCAGCAGAATCCAGCAGGGAATCTAGCGGCCCCGCGCGTCTCCCGACGATCCGCCTATCTGGCAGCTGGTCAATTAGGCCTGCAGGGGAGCCAATTGGATGTGAGTCAGGACCACCAACGCAGTCCTCGCACACCGGGAATGGCGCAACCTCACACTGGGAATCCCCCACCCCGGATCCACAGCTGCTCCCAGGGAGGAAGGAGGCCAGAACCCCGATTGACCCAGCTGAGGGGTAAGAAAATCTTTTCACAGATAGACAGGGGGTCTTCTCTTCTTCACAACGGGTCCCCCACCTCTCGTGCCTTCCCTGAAGGGACAGGAAAAGCACTGGTGATTGTGGGAAAGGGAGGGGATTTTAACCTCTCGTGTTTGTGCTTTTCCTGTCCCTAGGGGGATGAGTTAACTTCTGTGGTGCCGTTGTGAAGATGAGGAGAGAAAAAAAAACAGATGAATACAAGAGATAAAGATGCTTAGCAGACAGAGCTTAACTCAATAGTCAGCATAAGTTTGTTGTACTTTTTGCTACCTATGGTTAATCAGGGGCTCGGCCCAGCAGTTCATTGGACCAGCCCCCTGATGCAGGATTCAGAACATCTGAACAGCCTGGTGGTGAGTGGCAGTAACCTGGCACTCAAGCCTGCATACCACAACACACACACACACAGCTGCCTCCTGCACCTGCCTGTGACACGGGCCATCGGGTATCCGTAACATTATCCGGCACAGAGCAGAGAAGTGGGTACACGTTCCGGCATGGCCAGGCTGTAATGGGGGCGCTGGAGCATAAGAGGATGGTGCAGGACCACATTAGATAAGTTCCTGACAATAAACATTTTAAAACCAGCAAAGGCCTGACATTTTACATATCAAAAAGCTATCTTCTGAAGGACCCTTGAGGGCTGCTTTCTGGCAATGCTTGCTGGTCCTGTGGTTGCTGTGGAGCTGGTGGGGTGTGATAGGGAACCCTCTATGCAGTGTCCTGGCTGGGCTGGCTGTGTTGGGATGGTGGTAGGGTTGGGGTGTGAGGGGTAGAGGGCTATGGGGTTGGGGGGGTTCCTCTTGGTATTTGTAATTATCAATAAATTGGGGTGGGTTGGGACGTGGATGAGTTAAAAAGGTGTCCACTGCACCTATAAGGGCATCTTGGCAATGCATTTGTCTATCACAGCCACCTTTATCAACATCTGGACCAGTGCCATACAAAATTTTTCAGCCTGTTTAGGAAATGTCTTCTGCAGCAGTATATCTAGAACCTCTGGGAGAAAAAAAAAAACACAAAATGAGAAAATTACCAGAAAGTTACCAGTTACATTATTTCGCACTGAATAAAGTCCTGGGTAAATAAAGATACACTATTCATACATCAACGTTTGGCCATGGCAGATAAACACGACAAACTAAAATCTATTACGTTTTATATGTCTGCTACCTCTTTTCCTTGGAGTTGGGCTTTCCTTCAGAAGTGACTCAGGTGTGGTAAAAGTTTGTCCTGCCTCAGATTCAACGTACATGGAGGGGCTGACAGTCAAGTCTTGTGATGACATGGAAACCGCACCTTTACCATCAGATTCAGATCAGATTATTGGAAGGCTGCAAATTGTCCGCAGTTCTGTAAAATATTATTTATCAGATGAACAACAAATACAAGGCCACATAAATAATCACACAAATAAATCAGTAAGGAATTCTACCAGTTGGCTTAACAGTCTTCGGGATGCCTCTAAAGGGCACATTATTGTGGCGTGACCTGTCCTACAGGTCAGCCACATTCAAACGGAGAGCTTCCACCTTTTCTTCCATTTCCTCACATGTAACAGCTACACTGTTGTGGGCCTTAGCAAAGTCCGCCATTTCATGTGAGGTGCAGTCCCCCAGCTCAGTACCGTCTTTTTGCATCCCCAGCAAGGCGGTCTGAATATCATGCTGCAGGGAGGCACGCAGCTCAAACAACAGGGAGTGAAGTGTGGATTCAGATACCGGTCGGTCATTACCAGTGATTCCTGCTACGGGACCAGGGGTTATAAGACTCAAAGATGGAGGCCTAGGGCATGGAGGCCACCATGCGCTGTGAGCCGCTAAAAGGGAGTCAACGGTGCCATGTTGAGCCCGTATGGAGGAGAAGAACGGTTAATTTGCCAGTTTCAGGCTTCTTTCTTGTCTTCCCCATGGTCCCCACAGTCTACTGACACCAAGGAGCTGGTTCAGGTAGGAAAGGCCACCAGAGGTGAGCAGGTATGAGCCGCTAAAGAGTCTAGGTGCACGGACATGAGCTTCACGCGTCTGCCTCACTGCAGGCCACGCCCGCCCCCCATTAATTTACATTTTTAAAAGATAGTACTTACGTTCCAACATCCATCACATCTTTTAAAAACAAGCTACTTGGTGTACAAATAGCTTTGTTCCTTGTTTCTTCCCCTGTCCATCTCGGTAAAATAGTGTTTTTTTAACACATATTTAGTGGTAAAAAAAAGTGAATATAGAAGTGAAGAAAATATGTGCAATTTTTCCCTTATTGTGCAAAATGCACCTTTGCACACTATGGAAATTGCGCGGATAAGCTCCGGAGGATTCCATGTGCGCTCCTGCTTGAACATCTGGCCGTCTCGTAGGTTCCATTCTAGGTCCAACGGATTCCACTGTCTGTCCAAAGAATTGACACGTCAATTCTTTTTTTGGGCAGACAGAGAAATCTGCCTAAATAGAATGGAGCCTTTGGGACGGACAGATCTTCAATTAGGAGCATGAGTGTACGTAATTTCGATGAAGCTTATCCTTAAAGTTTACATAGTGTGCCAGGGCCCTTACTGCTCCTTAAACACAATTGTTTAATTTTAGGCTATGTTAAAATATAGAAACAAAAAAAAAAAAAAAAAAAACTAATATCACACTTAAAGAGCTTGAGTGTCTGACCAGTGTAGGTCTTCTCCCATTCTGGTCCTAACATGGCTGTTGCAATCTCTTCCCAGGCCCTTTCAAGGGCTAGCCTGTTAAAATAGCGTGATACAATCTTGTCCCACAGGCAGGGTGTGTCCTGCACCGGCAGAATAAGCTTGTCCACATCCATTGCACATGTGCTGCGCTGTACTTACTGGATGTGTACACCTGGGAGGAGATCTGCATTTTTTTTGCAGATTTGTGAATGTTTTGCAGACACTTTGCATGGAATGCACAAATTGTGGAGCTATAATAGATTTTGATGGGGAAAATGTGCCTCAGTTGTATTCTGCACTACAACCTTTCCTTTTTTTGTGCCATGCAAAAGCGTAGCCACAACATGTGGACGTGTGAATGGCCCTATTAAAAACAATGGGGAAGAGTTATTAAACTTATGTAAAGTAGAATTGTCTTAGTTTCCTCTAGCAACCAATCAGATTCCCCTTTTCATTGCTCACAGATCCTTTAAAAAATGAAAGTTGGAATCTGACTGGTTGCTAGGGGCAACTAAGACAATTCTACTTTACACCAGTTTGATAAATCTTTCCCAATGTTTTGTAATTTGGTCACAATTACGGATCCGCGATTGTGGACACATTTTGCGGACGTATGAATGAGGCCTAAGGGGCACATTTATCAAGCTCTGCAATGCAAACCCGAGAAAATTTAAAATAAGTGCAGCGCAAAAAAAAGACGATAAATGTGTTCCTAAGATGTATTTAGTACAACACTTCGGTACAATCCCTTCATCCTCCATTTAAAGCATTTTCCTCCTCCTGATGGATAGGCAGCACGGAGTATTAAAACGATAGCAGATGTAGTAGTGGTGAGTAAAATCATCACATTTAAACGAATAAGTGAAAATTTCTGGAGGAGGCAACAGCCTGAATTTGCAGCGGCTGAAGAAGAACGCCAGAGAAGAGGATGCCGGATCACAGCGACAGCGAAATAGGAAAGTATGTCCTGCTTATTGATCTGCAAACTGACAACATGGATATATGCATAAAACTGTGCTGTCAGTTTGCCTTTATATACACAGGAAGATGCGTGACTGAAAGATTTTGAAGCATGTTCTAAATCCATGATCAGCTAACGGTCGGGCGTTTTTCCCGGTCCTTAGCCGATTACTGTCACTTTTACATTGGCCGATTATCTGCTGCAGGAGCATTTCTTAAAACGCTTCTGGCCAATAATCGGGGCATGTAAATGGCCCTTTAGTCTTTGAAGACTCCTTAAGTAGCCCACTCATAATGTGGTGGGTACACGGCCAGTTACTGTGATGTTGTTGTTACTCATGACGCCAGTACTGTGGTAGTACCCAGGTATGATGTTGGTACCTGTTTTGGCCGGTTTATATCCCCAAATGGTCGATAACCTCCAGGAGTATTGCGGGTCCCTTAGGTGCTTGTCATGGCAACCTGGAGTGGTAGTAGACCCAACCCGAATGTCGGTACCGCCACAACAGAGAGGGGAAAAATAACTCAACGTAGACAGTGGTGTGTGTGGGTGCAGGTGCGGGGAGATAAGACAGAGTCCTGTGCATTAAGTACAAAAATAGAACACTTTACTGAACGAAGCTGCAGGTAAACAGTACACGCAATACAGGTAGTACAAATCTTGACAAATGCTATTGCTGACAGTAGAATAAACCAGTGCTTTGTAGAGATAGGTGCATAGTAGTAAGTACTTTGTGAAGAGAACGAAGAGAAGCCCTGCCCGATGTAGAATGTGTACTCTGCTGGAACTGAAGTGTAGATAAGAAGTAGTAAGTGATACTCATACTCACCTTTAGACTATAGTCTGACCGCCTTCGTAGACCACAGTTTGAGTACAACCCATCCTAGGTGGGTAGCACAAGCCCCAGTCATCGGTTATCTGAGTGTAGCAGACTTCAGAAGTTACCCAGTCTGCCTGTGCTGCGCAGTAGGATATGTAGACCTCACTCTGGTAGCTTTCCTCAGTTCCTCTTGTATCAGGAGACTGCCCTGCATGGTTTTGAGAGGCTCCAGGCGTGAGCTAGGGTTATCCTACGTGGCTTCTCTCTCCTAAGGTGAGCTTAGCACTGCATAACTGTGGTAGTTGCTTGTATAAGGAAAGTCTCTGTGGGAACTAGCTTCTCACTCATGTGTACACACTCAATACTAGTCTGAACTCTTTCTGGACTGACTCACGTCCTCCACCAGGTTAACTCCTCCTACAGGGGCTATATCTAAACCCTCCTTTGAGAAGTGGGGCTGAGTGTGGGTAAGAGAGAAGAACGATAGTATATTAAGAGAGAGCACCTGTAACTGGCAAGCATAGAATACGTGGTATGAGCAGTGGTGACCTCTAGTGGGGAAAATAAGGTTTTTCATCTTCCACTTGTTAACGTGAAAGAACGACTTACTAAGGTGCACAGGACTGCACTAGTGGTGGGACACCACAATAACAGCTGGGGATCACCTTGTTCAGGCAAAATGTTTTCATCAGGTATACTGTATAATTGGGGGGGGGGGGGGGGATAGAAAAAAGCTGTTCAGTGCCCACACTACACAGTAAACAGAGTCTGTCTCTATTCATTGTGTGGTGGTACTGATGTGTAACTGCAGCTCAGCTGTAGTGTGGGCACTGAACAGCAGATGGGTATGGGTGCTATCCTGTGGATAGCTTATCAGTCAGTCTTGCTTGGAAAAACCACATAAAATACAGTCACCACTCCACCCCTTCTGCTATGGGCAAAATATATCAGGCTGCTCAGGTTTTTTGGAACCAGTGGTTAACCCTTAATGATCTGCAGCCTCCTACAGCTCATTGAGGGTTAACTCCATGGCACCACTGCTCCTAGAACAATCTAAACAAACTGATACAGAGGGCCACTGGAAGGAGGACGTGGGAAGGGTGGAGGTAATCCACAGTGCTGTGCCACCACCAGTAAGCAAGAGGACAGAGAGTTGCTGTGTACAGATACAGGAGAAGACAAGTGTCAGCTGAAACAGCAGCCGCCAACATCCCCGCCACAGCGCACTGATTGGCACTGAGTGGAACGTCCAAAGAAAGGAACCCCCAAATAGCAGGCCAGAGCGTGGACCGTTCATGTATATGTGGGGTTATGGGGGCTGCCAGTGGGATGACACTGCACTGCAGAAGAGAACTTCCACAATATTAGGCAGGTGATTTTAATGTTATGGCTGATTAGTGTGTGTGTGTGTGTGTGTGTGTAAATATAAATGTAAGTATTTTAAATAAACATGTTTATATAGTATATATTCACATATAGATAGGTGGAGAGAGAAAGAAGTATTAACTTCCCATTAAAACAGTTGTATAAATAAATGTTTCATGTGTATTTTTCCATTGAGTAATAGTTAAAAACAGTTTTCTAAGAATCACTGAAGCTGAAAAAATGGCTTTATTGATTTTTCACTTGTGCTGGCAGTAATAATAGCAAAAACATTCTTAACAATCATAGGTCAGTGGGTGTGTGTAGGATACACACACAAATATAAACTTTATATGTCCAGCTTTATAATGTCAATTATTGTTGTATACTTCTTAAGTGAAATAGATCTACATGATTTTTTTATGTATTCATTTAGAAACACTGTTTAGTTATATGTTATTTCCATGTCTTTGACAATATTTAATACCAGACAGTAGCAACAGAGGCTTTTTGGGTCAAACACATGTAACATATTGTAACATAATATTAACTCCTTCATGACTCTTTCAAGGTCAATGATGCATGGATGTCCAGGTCACATTGAAGCAATGTTCCCCCCCCCCCTCCTACTAAGAGTCATAATGCTTTTATTTTTAAACTTACAGGGCTGGTTGAGGGCTTATTTTATGCGTCATGATCTATAGTTTTCATTGGTATTATATTGGTGTAAATGGAATTTTTTTATTGCTGTTCATAATTTTTTCCCAATATATAATCTGTAAACCTGGTGTTTTCTTTCTCCTTTTCGATTACACTGTTCATGGTGCAGGAACAATATTGTTAAATTTTAATAGGTTGGACAATTCATGCTGTCATGCTATGGTACTAAATATGTTTAAGTTCTTAATTTTTAACATTTAAATTTGTGTAATGGGAAAGGCAGTAATTTCAGTCCCCTAGGGACTTATGGTGCGTTTACACAGGCAGATTTATCTGACAGATTTTTTAAGCCAAAGCCAGAAACAGACGTAAACTGGGAACGGGTCATAAAGGAAATACTGAGATTTCTTCTCTTTTCTAATCCATTCCAGGTTTTGGCTTCCAAAATCTGTCAGATAAATCTGCCTGTGTAAACGCACCATTAGTAATCATTAGATTGCATATTGTGATCAATGCTATGCCATTGCATAGCACTGATCAGTATCATCACTGGAGTAAGGTCCTTCCTCCACCTGTCAGGAGAAGAGATCTGGACTAGTGTTGATCGAACTGTTCGAGAAAAGTTAGGTTCAAGTCGAACATCTCGATTTTCTCTAACCGGAACCGAACATTTTACTGTTCGTTCGAGTAAGCGTTTGAGTTCGAGTTAACGTTCAAGCGCATTTTTTCCAGCTAATCTGTACAGAGCACATAGAAGTGTCAGAAACGTCATTGCTTAGGTATAGGGGTCTCATTGGCTGCTAAAACCACATGACCATCTCATATAAAAGTCACTGTGTTGTGTTCTGGACCCCATTTTCTCCTCATTCACTGTGCCGTACACATTTCTATTTTAGTGTATCGTCTCCCTGAATGCTGCAATTTTGATTAGTCACTGTGCTGCGTTCTGGACGCCATTGTCTCCTCATTCACTGTGCTGTACAGACTGCTATCTGAGTGTATCCTCATCACCATGCATGTTGCCATTTTGATTAGTCACAGTGTTGTACAGACTACCTATCTTACAGATAGGTAGTGAGATTAGAGAGATTAGTGGGTTGTTTATCAAGGTTAGGCTAGCATATTTGCAACAAGTATTTTCCTGTCCATAGACAGCATTGCAGTCACAGCAATACTCAGCTTTGGGATTGCTGGCTGCATATTGGATTTGCCAATTTATACATAGGGCCCAAAAGTGTATTTTGGTCTGCTCACATTTGTTATACAGTAATTAAACGTACATCTTATTTGTGTACGTGCATTTGTTTAGTTATTACAGCTCTATTCCTATAAGCTAAAAAACGTTCTCTGTCCATCAGGAAACAATACAAAATAGTAGACATCTGTTATACAGTAATTAAAAGTTCATATCATTTGTGTACATGCATTTGTTTAGTGATTACAGGTGTATTCCTATAAGCTGAAAAACATCCTCTGTCACCAAAAATATGAAATACTTGACATTTCTTATACAGTCATTAACCCCTTGCCTGTGCAGCCTGTTTTGGCCTTAATGACCAGGGCTTATTTTGCAAATCTGATCTGTCTCTCTTTATGTAGTGATAACTCTGCGATGCTATTAACTATCGTGGTTATTCTGGGATTGTTTTTTCCTGACATATTCCTCTTTATGTTTGTGGTATACTTTGGTTGATACACTAAGTATTTTTTTTGTAAAAAACACAACATTTGCGCAAAAATTAGAAAAATTTACAATCCTTTTCAATATATATATATATATATATTCAAAATTCTCTTTTTCTGAGAAAGATAGTCATGCCACATGAACTAATTATTACTGAAACATCTACAACATGTCTACTTTATGGTGACGTCATATGGTGACGTCATTTAGTGAACGCCCTTTTACTTGTTAGGATGTTAGAGGGCTTCAAAATTCTGCAGAGATTTTTTAAATATCAGGAAAATGTCAAATTCTGTTTTTTTAGGGACCAGTCCAGTTCTGAAGTGGATTTGTGGGGCCTGTATGTTACTTACCCCATAAATCCCTCCACTGTAAATCTGCACCCCTCAAAGTACTCAAAGTAACATTTCATAAATTTATTCAGAGGTCTCAAACTCGCGGCCCTCCAGCTGTTGCCAAATTACAATTCCCATCATGCCTGAACAGCCAAGGCTAAAGCTTTGGCTGTCCAGGCATGATGGGAATTGTAGTTTGGCAACAGCTGGAGGGCCACAAGTTTGAGACCCATGCTTTAGCTGTTTCGCTGAAATGTTTGGAGGGAAACTTTAAGTTTTCATTTTTTTGGCAGATATTCCATTCTAACACAGCAAATACTAACTGAGAAATACCACTCACTATTGATTCCCCTTATTCTGACCTGGTGAATTTTGGGGTCTTTTTTATTTCAGCTTTTTTTAGAGCCATTATACCATGTCACAGAGGCCTTGCGGTGCCAACATATTTGTGAGAGACAAGTTGACGTTTCCATCTGTACCATCCTGGGGGACATGTGACACCCTGATCAATATTTATTTAATTTTTTATGAGGTGGTACGGATAAAAAACACAATATAGCAGCTGTTTTTCATCATTTTTTTACGCCCATTATTATACGTCCATATGACATGTTATCGTTATTTGTCAGGTCAGTACGATTACAGTGATTTCCATTTAATATAGCTTTTGTTATAGTTTATGGCATTTATACTATAAAACCTGTTTGTGTCTTGCATATTGTTAGAGCAGTAATATTTTTATTTTTTCGCCAATGGAGTTGTGAGGGTTTTTTTTGTGACGTTTTTATAGCTGTTTATACGTTTGGATAGCTCTTTTCTATATTTTTAGGGGGCGAGATTAACAGAAAATTGTCATTTTGGTTAGTTTTTGGTAGTTTTGGTTAGTTAGTTTTAGGGGTCATTACAGACACGGTGATACCAAATATGTGTATCTTATTTATAGGGAATCATTTATAAAGGGGGGATGGGGAATGAGTATATTTATTTAAATTATTTATTTATGTATTTAATTATTTAATTTATTTGTTTTATTTATTTATTTATTTGTGTGTGCTTTTTACTTTTGCAGGTATATAAATAATACATTAGAAAATGTATGAAATGAAAAATTCCATCCACGGCTTCATAAAATTATGGTAGCTTTATTGGGACATCACAAAACAAAAAATAAAAGATAAAAACACGCCGACGCGTTGCAGGGTTAGAACCCCTTAATCATGGCAAATGTATGTGGGTGACTTACAGGTTTATATGTGTATGGAATGTGATGTCCCGCCTCGGGATAGACACGCCCCAGACAAAGGAGAATGGGAGCACCTGTTCCGAGTAAGGTCACATGACCATTAACATCCATTAGTATAACATCATAGAATACAAATGAAAACAAATACAAAAATACAGATACAGATACAAATATATACACAAATTGCTGGAAAGAAAAAACAATAAATGTCATTAATATATGTAGTACAAATCTGACTTGTAGTTCAACCCTTTCAGGTATCTAGTGTTGAGGTTGAGAATCCACAGTGCCTCCCTCTTGCGTAACAGATGGGTTCAATCTCCCCCCTGTTTGGGTCTATTAACCCTTTCTACAGCTGAAATTTTCAGACCATTCAAGTCCCCTCCATGACACTCAACAAAGTGTCTGGAGAAACCAGAGAGTGAGCGTGGGTGGGTAGAGACCAAAGCTGTGCGTACGTCACTCAAATGCTCCCTGATACGAGTCTTGAGCTTCCGGACACTGGATCCCACATAATGAAGATTGCACACAGTACAGTGGGCAACATACACTGTGTGTGTGGAGCTGCAGTTGATGAAGGAACGTATCCCCAAGCTCCGACCCGTAACACATGAAAAAAATGAGGACTGCTTAGATGCATATTCACACATGCCGCAGCGTGGTGCTGCACAGCGAAAAAAAACCTTCAAATTGAGCTGTCTGTGGATGGATACCTTGCTGAGATGGTTTCCTTGACTGGAGAATGCCTTTGGCTTGGTTGTTCCTTCCCGGAGGGAAGGTCTGGCTAGTTCACTGACGTCGAGACATGTGATGGTGTCTCTGCAGTGTTCTTTTGCATATTTGATTTCCCAGGGGGCAATGTTCTAGAATACACTGACGTTGAGACATGTGATGGTGTCTCTGCGGTGTTTTGGTTGATCTCCCTGAGGTCAACCAGCGTCCTCCTGTATGTAGCTATCCTGGCTAGAACAGTTGCGGATGAGACGGATATATTCCCCAATGGGGAGATTTCTTGTGACATGAAGTGGGTGGCTACTCCTGGCGTGTAGTACACCATTACCCGAAGTGGGTTTAAGATACAAACTAGTGGCTATTTTACCGTCCTCAAACCGCAACTGTACATCAAGAAAAGCTATAGCGTCTGGCTCGTACTGTGACGTGAACTGTAAGTTTAGGGTATTGCCATTGAGGTAACGGACAAAGTCCGCAGCCTCTTCTGGGGACCCCTGCCATACTAGGAGGAGGTCATCTATATAATGCCCATACCAAAATATAAAACCTAAGTAGGGATTATGGGCGCTATATAGAACAACCTCTTCCCAGTAGGCCATATAGATGTTAGCAAGGGAAGGTGAGAAGCTGGCCTCCATGGGACAACCAAGGGTCTGAAGAAAAAAATCACCACAGAACTGGAAAAAAATATTAGACAGCAAAAAACGTGTGAGCACCAAATGAAATCCGACAACTGTTTGCTGTAAATACTGTACTTGCCTATATGATAGGCCAATGCATGGATCGTCATGTCGTGGGGAATATTAGAGTATAATGCGACAACGTTGCATGACAGCCATGAGACATTGTCCATAGTCGGTAATTTGTCCAGACTAGCCAGCAAGCTCTTACTGTCTCTCACATAGCCCATTGTTCTTACTGCTAATGGCTGGAGCAAATTATCCGGCCAAACACAGAGTCTCTCAAGGAGAGACCCTATGCCTGAGACAATAGGGCGCAGAGGTGGGGGGAATTGATTTTTATGCGTTTTTGGCAGTGCATGAAAAACCGGCACTATAGGATGTGATGGAAGAAGATATTGTTTTTGTTTATCGCTTAGAACCCCCAGCTCTGCACCCGTGTCCAGGACATCAATAAGGGCAGCCCTGTGGGGTCAGACAAAAGACGTTTGTAAGTAGTGGTGTCTTCTAAGATGTTAAGGACTTCCCTGATATATAATGCTTTGTCCAAGACAACCACAGATCCGCCCTTGTCTGATCCACGAATAACCACATATGGATTATTAATCAGCTCATTTAAAGCAGTTCTTTCATTTTTAGAGAGATTGTCTCTATTGCCACCCGAAAGGGATCTATTACTCAGCTCAGTCAAAGCCTCCTCCACTTTGTGCTGGAAGGTGTCCATGGCAGGTGTTCTGGACTGAGTCGGGTAATAGGACGGATTCGGAATGGCAAGGCGACCATCCGTATGTGTTACCTGATCCAAAATGGGTGCAGTACTAGATTGTAAATTAAGAAGATTTTGTACACACATTTGCTCAGAAAACGAAAGATGTAGGGGAGTAGAAAATGTACCCGGCACTGCCCGGGTATAAAGTGTCAGTGTGTTAAAGGGAACCAATCACGCCGAAAATCCATCTTAAGATAAGGAAACGTGCTGGCACATCACCCAGCATGTTTCCTAAACATCCCCCTGTAACCTCCGTGCCCCCCTCCATCAGTCAGTAATCTTACTTTGAAGAAGTCCCGCGCTGTATGTAAATTTCTGGCAAGTATTCACGGTGGGCGGATTAAGTCAAGGTGGGCAGAATCAGTCACAGGTCCTGGGCGTCTGTAATGGCTGTAATCACGCCCAGAGGGGCGTGCTTGAGGTCTGCCTTCCATCCACGTGACCCGGAGGCTTGCGTTTCACGTTGGCGGCGCGCTGACGTCATCCGCACGCATCGCCTTCATCTTCCCGAGTCCGCGCATGCGCAGTACGTCGGTGTCGTCTCCCGCCGTACTGCGCATGCGCGGACTACAGAAGACGTCTGCGCTGCGTGCGGATGATGTCAGCGCGCCGCCAACGTGAAACGCAAGCCTCCGGGTCACGTGGATGGAAGGCAGACCTCAAGCACGCCCCTCTGGGCGTGATTACAGCCATTACAGACGCCCAGGACCTGTGACTGATTCTGCCCACCTTGACTTAATCCGCCCACCATGACTACTTGCCAGAAATTTACATACAGCGCGGGACTTCTTCAAAGTAAGATTACTGACTGATGGAGGGGGGCACGGAGGTTACAGAGGGATGTTTAGGAAACGTGCTGGGTGATGTGCCAGCACGTTTCCTTATCTTAAGATGGATTTTCGGCGTGATTGGTTCCCTTTAATTAGATTTGTTCCAAGGTCACCCAGGAGACAAATCTATGCCCTTGTTTTTTCTGTTTAAGGGGAAATCACCAGGAGCCCTATATATCCCTTTATACTCTATATACCCCGACAGTCCTGCACTGTTCATGTAAATTGTAGGTTAGAAATAAACTAAAAACTTTAAACATCCTAAATACCTAATAGCCAAACTAAGATGTAATCATGTGATCAGACTGTATACAGAGCCTGGTTATATACAATACTGGCAGTTATATATACAGAGCCTGGTTATATACAACATTGGCAGTGTTATATACGGCCTAGTTATATACAACATTGTCAGTGTAATATACAGCCTGGTTATATGCAACGTTGGCAGTGTTATACAGTATACAGCCTGGTATTCAACATTAACAGTGTTATACTGAACCTGGTTATATACAACATTAGCAGTGTTATATACAGCCTGGCTATGTACAATATTGGTAGTGTTATGCTGAGCCTGGTTATATACAACATTGACAGGGTTAGTGGAGGTCCTGTACACATGTAGTATATAGTTGGTAGAGGTCCAGTATACCAGTAGTGTGTAGTTCTGGGGTCCTGTATACCTGTATCCCCCCCCCCCCTCGCCGACTGCAGACCATAAGTAAAGTGCGTGCGCAGAAAACCTTCAGCCTATAATAATAAGTGCATACACAATCCTGCATTTTCATGATCTGGCCCTCTTAGGCACTTCCTTTCATCCTTGGTGAGGACAACACAGAATAGGTTTCAAAGTTTCTAATACTGTATACACTCCCCCCCTTTGCAGGTACTCCTATACTGTAAACACTCCCTCCCTGCAGGTAGCCCCCATATTGTATACACTAACCCCGCAGGTAGCCCCTATACTGTATACACCCCCCCACCCCTGCAGGTAGCCTCCATACTCTAAACACTCCCCCCACTTGCAGGTAGTCCCTATATTGTATACACTCCACTCCCACAGGTATCCCCCATATTGTATACACTCCCCCCCCTTGCAGGTAGCCCCCATACTGTATACACTCCCCCCTGCAGGTATCCCCCATACAGTATACACTGCCCCCTTGCAGATAGCCCACATGCTGTATACACTCCCCCTGCAGGTAGCTCCCATGCTGTATACACTTCCCCCTTGAGGTAGCCCCCCATGCTGTATATACTCCCCCCTTCAAGTAGCCTCCATGCTCTATACACCCCCCCCCAGGTAGCCCCCATGCTGAATACATCCCCTAACACCACCACCCAGCAGGTAAGGCCCTTACTGTATACACTGTATACACACTGTACACTGTTAAAGTGCCTTCACACCTATCAGATCCGCAGCGGATTACACGCTGCGAATTTGCAGCGAAATCCGCTGCGGATCTAGTGTCATTCAACCCTATGACACTACATACTTGCAGCGAGATTGGCATCCCCCCCCCCCCCGATGCAAGCTGGAGCAGTGTGTGCAGCATCCAGAGCTGTGAGGAGAGAGCTGTGCCTGGCAGCAGCAGCACAGCGCCAAACACACTGGAGGGGAGCCTGCACAATCTAACAGCGGTCTGTGCGGGCGGGATGATAAGTGCCTCTGTCAGTGTAAGTTACGCTCCAGACGCCAAGGGGGTTAATTTACATACTGTTAATCCCGCTGCAAGTATGTAGTGTCATAGGGTTGAATGACATTGGATCCGCAGCGGATTTCGCAGCGTGAAATCCGCTGCAGATCCGGTAGGTGTGAAGGCACCCTTACTGTATTTATTTCTGTGGATCTGTTGTGAGGCAGCAGGCCCTAGCAACCAATCAGATTCCAGCTCCCTTTGAAAATGAAAGTAGTAATCCTATTGGTTGCTGAGGCTTCCAACTGCCGTTTTTGCTGGAGAGCTGCAGCACTAATTATATCACCTGTGTGTGCAGTGTGGAGATTCTTCCATTCATCTCTATGGGGCGCTCTTCCCCCTCTCGCTCACCTCCTGTACATCTGGCAAGGACGAGACCTTCGCTCTAACCTTCCCGGGCACCCTATGTATCTGTGGGCCAAATTTGGGGTCAAACGGTTCAGGCGTTTGAAAGTCTATACAGGACAAACAGACAGACTTTCATTTTTATGATATAGGTTACAGCTGTGCAGTAATGCATTATATAGTGAATGAGTGTCAGTGTTACACACTGACACTCATTCATATGATCAGGTCCCTGCAGCTGATTCAAATGATCAAAGCAGGGACCTGATCATTCAGAACGGGGGAAGCCGTGTCTGGGGGGGGACAAGGGGAGGGAGAGGGACCGGATCGGAGCACGGGGGTGGGGGGGGGAGCACGAGCACAAGTAAGCACAGGGGAGCACAGGGTAGCACGGGCATGGGGAAGCACTGGGGGGAGCACCGAGGGGAGCACAGGCATGGGGGGGGGGACACAGAGGGGAAGCACGAGCACGGGGAGGGAGCCGAATCCGGAGGGGGGGCGGGGAGGAGGAGAACGGGGGAAGAGAGGAGAAAGGGGGGAACACAGGGGGAGCTGGATCAGGGCAGGGGGAGCCTGGACATTACAGGGGGAAGGAAGGGGGGGCTGGGGGGAGGATTACAGCAGTGGTGGCAGGAGGAGGCAACGTGCTGCAGCCTCCTCCTGCCGCCCGATCAACCTGCTGCACAGAATCTCCCCATAGACTATGTGGTCGCAACGACCACGGCGTCTATGGGGTTTACTGTCCAGGGGGGAGCACAGTTCCCTTCCAGGCAGTGGCAGCAGGAGGAGACTGTGTGACACAGCCTCCACCTGCTGCCCGATCTCAGATAGGGACAGCTTGGGAGGCATGGAAAGCATGATGTCCAGGGTAGTCATGATGTGTTCTGGCACTGCTTTTCATAACGTCCCTGGACGTCATATTGGGGGAAGGGGGTTAAACGTACATCTCATTTGGGTACGTGCATTTGTTCAGTGATTACAGGTGTATTCCTATGAGCTGAAAAATGTCCTCTGTTCGTTGTCAAGTATTCTTTGTTATCTGTTATACCCAGTAATTAATCGTACATCTGATTTGTGTATATGGAATTATCGAGAGTGGGTAGATCTGTTGTTGTTGTTGTTGTTGTTGTAGTATCTTCTAAGACTTCATATCTATCTTGTATACTGAAAAAACACTGAGGCTAGTTCCCATAAAAACCACGCCCTCCTGAGGAAGCGATAGACACGAAACGTGCGTTGAGGGGGACCTGGTGGCAGTGGCATCTGTTTACATCTCAATGGGTGAGCTTTCATGATGTTTATTACAGACTATGTATGTGTATTGGGAGGCCGGTAGGAATACACGGCGATATAAGTACCCCATGAAAGGGTTAAATACCTGCTGTGGACATCTCAGCTAGGTAGTTGAGGTGTCCAGAGTAGGTATTGACCCATACTCACCGGATCCAGCGTCCCGATCGCGTCTTCCGGATTCCGATCGCGTCCTCGACGGCGTCTTCGTCTTTTTCCGGCGGTCCCCATCGGCAATCATCGGCTCCAGCGTCGTCAAACTTCGGCTTTTTCCGGAATTTGCGTTCTACTGCCCCCTAGCGGCTGATAAGTGTATATAATACACATATCAGTAGCTATAGGGTTGAAGAAAGGTTGTTGTTTTTTTGGTGTTTTTTTTCAATTTTTTTATTTTTATTTTCCGCACCCTATCGCCGATGAGTGCTGATCAGCATCGCACATAAGTGCGCCGCTGATCAGCAACTCCTCCTTTTTGGCGTAGGGTGTTTTTTTCCTATATCCTACAGTCACGGTCTGCTTATAAGTGCCGCACATAAGTGCGGCATTTATCGGCAACTCCTTTCTTGGCGTAGTTTTTTTTTTTATACTTAATGTTAAAAAAACATGTAAAAAACACCATTACACTACACGGAATAAAGTTTTACACTACACCACTACACATTTACATACCCCATATACTAGTCCCCGTATAAAGATGGCCCCCAGGGTGTTTTCGGTGTCGGACACATACACTATTATTGCCTCCGACACCGAAACAGCCAGTGAGGATGAATGGGGGGATCCTTCTTCCTCATCATCCAGTGACGTGTCTGGGGGTAGCGTAGCGTACGCGGCCCCCCAGACACTTCTTTTCCTGCCAGTACCGTCCCCAAGAGATCACGGTATGGTGTGAAATTCTACATTTGGGTACACTTAAAGATTTAGGGTACGTGCACACTGCGGAATGGCGAAGGATAACCCTTTGTGCATTCCGCAGCTGGCACCCACCGGCGGACTGATGCGGGCGCACGTCTCCGCCCGTGTCATAGACTCTATCCTATGCATGGGCAGATTCCATCGTCCGTCCAAAGAATGAACACGTTTGACGGAGAGCGGAATCCGCTCGTGCATAAAATGGAGTCTATGACACGGACGGAGACGCGCGCCTCCATCCGTCCGCCAGCGGGTGCCAGCTGTGAAATGCACAAAGGGTTATCCATCGCCATTCCGCAGTGTGCACGTACCCTTAGAGTGTATGAAGGAAGGGACACCCGAATCCAGGCCCCAGATGCCCCCCCCCATCCTCGGAATTAGTGGGGAGATCGTTCGGGAACTGATCTTCCCACTGCTGGATAAAGGTTACCACCACCTGTATGGGGATAACTTTTATACCAGCACCCCCTCTTCCGGTCCCTCGCTGCCTGAGCTACTGTAGCTTGCGGCACGATCCGAAAATATCAGAAGCAGTAATAGAGCCCTAATATTTAGCAGCCATGGAGCGGACCCAGCGCTTCTGGATATGAAGGACCCCGTATCGCACCAGGACAACATTTTCCAGGTGACGTCCCCCACACTGGAAAACAGGAGACCCCAGAAGAAGTGCAGAGTGTGGCGTAACAGGGGGATCAGGAAGGACACCATTTTCCAGTGTGACGCGTGTCCTGATCACCCCGGCCTCTGCATACTGGATCGCTTCAAGGCGCACCAGACGTGCGGAGTTCTACATTTTCTAAATTCTGTCCCTTATTCCTATTTCAGGGGTCACGTTGATCCAGGGATTATTCTGATCACCATTATGGAGTCAGGAAGGAATTTTTTCCCAGTGATGAGGCTACTGTCATCTGCCTTACAAGGGTTTTTTGCCTTCCTCTGGATCAACACAGGTTGAATTTGATGGACACCTGTCATTTTCAACCTTATAAACTAATAATTGGCCTAATACCCCCAAATAAATTAGAATTGTCCCTTTTCCCCAGCTAAATAGACATGGCCGCCATTCCCATTAGAGGATTCCATGATGCAATTACAAAGCCTCTGTGCGGCCAGGACAGTAGAAACCCCCCACAAGTGACCCCATTCTGGAAACTACACCCCATATGGAATCTAACAAGGGGGCAGCGGGGATATGGCCCCCTGGTGATGGCCACATTTTGGATGTGAAAATGAAAAAAATTGTATTTTTTATTTTCACGGCACATGTTCTACATATGTGCCTGTTACCAGTGGGGTCCATATGCTCACTGCACCCCTTGTTAGATTCCTTATGGGGTGTAGTTTTCAGAATGGGGTCACTTGTGGGGGGTTTCTACTGTCCTGGCAGCACAGGAGCTTTGTAATTGCGACATGGCCTCCATCCTCCATTCCAGCCTCTAAATGGCACTCTGTCCCTTTGGTGGCTTGCCCTGTGCCCATATGGCACATTATGTCCACATCTAGGGTATTTTCGTACTCAGGGGAAATTACCCTACACGCTTTGCGTTTATTTTCTATTTTAATCCCTTGTGGAAATGAAAAAAAATCAAGGCTAGACCAACATTTAGTGTAATTTGTTTTAAATTTTTACTCTAAATCATTGATCTTGTCATGATTTTTTCATTTTCACAAGGGGCTAAAAGATAAAAAAAAACACAAAATGTGAAGAGCAATTTCCCCTGAGTACGGAAATACCCCACATGTGGACATAAAGCGCCATGCGGGTGCAGGGTAAGCCTCCAAAGGGAAGGAGCGCCATTTGGTTTTTTGAGGCTGGATTTGGCTGGAATGGATTTCGAGAGGCCATGTTGCATTTAAAAGGCCCGTGTTGCCAAGACAGTTGAAACCCCCCACAAGTGACCCCATTATGGAAACTACACCCCTCAGGGAATGTAACAAGGGGTGTAGTGAGCATATGGACCCCACTGGTGACGGGCACAAATGTGGAACAATGTGGCGTGAAAATGAAATATTACATTTTTTACACTATAATGTTGGTCTAGCCTTGAATTTATCATTTTCACAAGGGGTTAAAAGAGAAAAAAACACACAAAATGTTTAGAGCAATTTCCCCCGAGTCCGTAAATACCCCACATGTGGACATAAAGCGCCATGTGGGTGCAGGGCAAGCCTCCGAAGGGAAGGAGCGCCAATTGGATTTTGGAGGTTGGATTTGGCTAGAATGGATGATGAACGCCATGTCGCATTTACAGAGCCCTCGTGCTGCCAAGACAGTGAAACCCCCCCACAAGTGACCCCATTCTGGAAACTACACCCCTTAAGGAATCTAACAAGGGGTGCAATGAGGATATGGACCCCTTGATGACGGGCACATTTGTGCCGTGAAAGTGAAAAAATGAAAATTTTCACTTTCACGTCACATTGTTCCACATTTGTGCCCATCACCAGTGGGGTCCATATGCTCACTGCACCCCTTGTTAGATTGCTTGAGGGGTGTAGTTTCCAGAATGGGGTCACTTGTGGGGGGTTTCCAGTGTTTTGGCAGCACGAGGGCTCTGTAAATGCGACATGGCCCTTGAAATCCATTCCAGTGAAATCCAGCTTCCAAAAGCCAATTGGCGCTCCTTCCCTTTGGAGGCTCGTCCTGCGCCACCTTGGCACTTTATCGCCACATGTGGGGTATTTCTGTACTCGAGAGAAACTGCGCTACATGTTTTTTTTTCCTTTTATCTCTTTGGGAAAATGAAAAATTGAAGTCTAGAACAACGTTTTAGTGTAAAAAATCCTTTTGTCTTTTTTTACGCCATATTGTTGGGAAAATCTGTCAAGCACCTGTGGGGTCCAGATGCTCACCGCACCCCTAGTTACATTCCTTGAGGGGTGTAGTTTTCTGAATGGTGTCCCTTTAGTGGTGTTTTTTAGGTTTTGGCACCCCAGAGCCTCTGCCAAGCTGAAGTGGTACAGTCAGAAATGACCAAATATAACGGAGCCATTGAAATGCACTAGGCGCTCCTTTATATCTGAGGCTTGTGGTTGCGTCAAATAGCACAATAGGGCCACATATGGGGTATTTATATAAACTGCAGAAACGGGGCAATAAATATTGGGGTGCATTTCTCTAGTAATAAGTTTATAATTATGAAAAATATTGGATTACAATAAAATCTCTGCACAGAAAATTAAAATTTTCAAATTTCTTACACACGCTTTTATTTCTGTGACTCCCCTAAAGGGTTAAAAAACTTTCTGGATGTGCTTTTGCAGAGTTTTCGGGGTGCAGTTTCTGAAATGGGGTGCTTTGTGGGGCTTTCTAACATACAGTCCCCTCAAATAAACTTTAAACCTGAACAGGTCCCTAAAAATATCTGATTTTGAAATTTTACAGAAAATTTGGAAATTTGCTGCTAATGTTTTACACTTTCTATTGTCTAAAAAAAATTAAATATAGTTTAATAAATGCCGCCAACATAAAGTAGACATGTTGCTAATGCTATTTAATATATAATTAATGTGGCATAACCATTTTCTGTATAAGCAGAAAAGTTTTAAAGTTGGAAAAATGCATTTTTTATACAACTTTTCACGTTATTTTGGTTTTTTTCATAAAGTATCGACTCCAATTTACATGAAATGTGAAGTACAATATGTCACGAGAAAACAATCTCAGAATCAGCAGGATAGGTAAAAGCATCCCGAAGTTATTAATGAATAAAGTGACACTGGTCATATTCATAAAATTTGCCCCGGTCCTTAAGGCCATTTTAGGCCCGGTCCTTAAGGGGTTAATAAACTTATGAACTGTCACTTTGAATACTTTGAGGGGTGCAGGTTTTTTTTTTTTACAGTGGAGTGATTTATGGGGGTAACCTACAGGCTCCACAAATCCACTTTAGAACTGAACTGGTCCCTAATAAAATCAAAGCTGAAATTTTTATGAAAATTTGAAAAATCGCTGCAAAATTTTGAAGCCCTCTAACATCCTAAAAAGTAAAAGGACGTTCACCAAATGACGTCACCATAAAGCAGACATGTTGTAGATGTTGCATTAATAATTAGTTCATGTGGCATGACTATCTTTCTTTGGAAAAGAGAGTTTTGAATATAAAGAAATGTAAATTTTTACAATTTTTGAGCAAATGATGTTGTTGGGTTTTTTTTTTGTTTGTTTTTTAAAACTACTGAGTGTATCAAACAAAATATACCACAAACAAAGAGGAATATGTCATGAAAAAAACAGTAAAACAGTCTCAGAATAACCGTGATGGTTAAAAGCATCGCAGAGTTATCACTACATAAAGAGAGACAGGTCAGATTTGAAAAATAGGCCCTGGGCATTAAGGCCAAAACAAGCTGAAGAGGCAAGGGGTTAAAATGCATCCAAATAAGATGTATCCAAATAAACAAAGCCAGATCAGCGCCCACTTGCAAAGTCCAGTATACTTTATTCTAGTCAGCCCATAAATCCAATGGGCTGACTACAATAAAGTATACTGGAGTTTGCAAGTGAGCGCCGTTCCGGCTTTATTTGCATCTACAATAACCCTTTGTGTACCAGACTGAACTATGTGGCCCCCAGGTGGTTGAGTGAGGATGCATGCCATCCTTACTAAATCCCATGGGGGGCATATTGGTGTCACAATGTACCCATCCCAGCAAGGAAGGGGGTTAAGTGTCCCTGCTCAACCACTGATTGAAAGAAGAGAGGGAGAAGAACGGGGGGTTAGTTGTACTGCCACCCTTCTGCCATCTGGGGAGGGGGAGACCGAGATAACAGCTCTCACACAGTCTTCTGTGTCTTCGACAGAAAGCAGCAGGCTCAGAACTTTGGGGAAAGGAGACATAAAAGGTGATAGGTGTGGAACAAATTGTTAGTCTCCAGGAAGGAGGGGTGGTGATTCAGCATGTATTTTACTTAAGAGGGACAACCCCTCTTAAAGGAAAACACACAGATGACAAATATTTTTTATCTGGATATCTGGGACATGTGTAATGGATTACCAAGAAGGCCCTACAGCAAGGCACAGATGTCTAGGCCCACTGGATTCTCTCTCGGGCCCAGATGTCTGTGCTGTACTGCAGTCTGAGCAGGCCCAGTGTGGACCTGGGGCCCACCAGAGGAAATGATCCTGGGGGCCAGCAATGGAGAATCAATGCCATCTCTGTAATTGTGAGGAACTGTCCAGAGCAGTAGCAAATCCCCATAGAGAACCTCTCCTGCTCTCAACAATTCCTATCCATTCAAGACAGAGGTGGCAGCAGAGAGCACTTTTTCACACTGGAAGGAATACACCATTTCCCGGAGGACACACAGCAGCTCATAAGTACTGGAAGACTACAAATTTTTAAATAGCAGTAATTTACAAATCTGTATAATTGACACCAGCTGTATATTCTTTAACCCCTTGCCTCTAAAGCCTGTTTTGGCCTTAATGACCAGGCTCATTTTTCAAAATCGCGCTTATAGCTCAGTGATGCTTTAACGTATGCTAGCGATTCTGAGATTGTTTTTTCGTCACATATGACACTTTATATTAGTAGCAAAATTTGGTCACTACTTTGTGTATTTTTTGTGAAAAACATCAAAATATCATGAAAAATTAAAAAAATTTGCATTTTATGAACTTCTGAAATTCTCTGCTTCTAAAAAAGGAAGTCATAGCACATAAATTAGTTACTAAATCACATTAACAATATGTCCTCTTTATTCTGGCATAATTTGGGAAACATATTTTAGTTTTTTAGGGTGTTACGGGGCTTAGATATTTATTAGCAAATTATCACATTTTGTGAAAATTTCCAAAACAGATTTTTTTTAGGGACCAGTTCTTTTTTTAAATGGATTTAGAAGGCTTGTATACTGGACACCCCCATAAGTGACCCCATTTTGGAAACTAGACACCTTAAAGAATTAATCTAGGAGTATAATGAGCATTTTAACCCTACAGGGGCTGGAGGAAAGTATTCACAATTAGGCCGTAAAAAAATCGAAAATTTAAATTTTCAAATAATATATACGTTTAGATTAAAGTTTCTCATTTTCAAAAGGAACATGAGAAAAAAAGCATGCCAAAATTTGTAACGCAGGTTCTCCTGAATACAACAGTACCCCAGATGTGGACGTAAACCACTGTATGGGCACACAGCCGGGCTCAGAAGGAAAGGAGCGCCAATTAGCTTTTTTAATGCAGATTTTGCTGAAGAAGTTTCTGAGCGCCAGGTGCATTTGCAGAGCCCCTATAGTGTCCGCAGAATAGAATCCCCCCAAAAGTCACCCCATTTTCGTAAGTACACCCCTCAAAGAATTCATCTTTGGGTAGGATGAGCATTTTGACCCCACATGCATTAGAGGAAAGTATTCAAAATTAGACAGTAAAAATGAAAAACACGAATTTTTCCAATAATATGTTTGTTTAGTTTGAAATTTCTCAATTTCACGAAGAACAAGAGAAAAAAAGTACCCCAAAATTTGTAAAGAAGGTTCTCCTGAATACAACGGTACCCCATATGTGGGCATAAACCACTGTATGGGCACACAGCCGGGCTCAGAAGAAAAGGAGCGCCAATTAGCTTTTTCATGCAGATTTTGCTGAAGAAGTTTCTGAGCGCCAGGTGCGTTTGCAGCGCCCCTGTAGTGTCCGCAGAAGAGAAACCCCCCAAAAGTCACCATTTTGGAAAGTACACCCCTCAAAGAATACATCTTGGGGTGTGGTGACCATTTTGACCCCACAGGTATTAGAGGAAAGTATTTAAAATTAGACAGTAAAAATGAAAAACTTGAATTTTTCCAATAATATGTTCGTTTAGTTTGAAATTTCTCAATTTCACAAGGAACATGAGAGAATCCACACCCCAAAATTTGTAACGCAGGTTCTCCTGAGTACAACGGTACCCCATATGTGGGCATAAACCACTGTATGGCCACACAGGAGGGCTGAGAAGGAAGGGAGCGCCAATTAGCATTTTCAGTTCAGATTTTGCTGAAGTAGTTTCTGAGCGCCAGGTGCGTTTGCAGTGCCCCTGTAGTGTCCGCAGAAGAGAACCCCCCCAAAAGTCACCCCATTTTGGAAAGTACACCCCTCTAAGAATTCATCTTGCGGTGTGGTGACCATTTTGACCCCACAGGTATTAGAGGAAAGTATTCAAAATAAGACAGTAAAATTGAAAAACTAGAATTTTTCCAATAATATGTTCGTTTAGGTTGAAATTTCTTAATTTCACTAGGAACAGGGGTGAAGCTGCATGCCCAAATCTGTAACGCAGGTTCTCCTGAGTAGAACGGTACCCCATATATGGGCATAAACCACTGTATGGGCACCCAGCCGGGCTCAGAAGGGAAGGAGCGCCAATTAGCATTTCCAGTGCAGATTTTTCCAAAGAAGCTTCTGAGCGCCAGGTGCGTTTGCAGAGCCCCTGTAGTGTCAGCAGAATAGAACCCCACCAAAAGTTACCCCATTTAGGAAAGTACACCCCTGAAAGAATTCATCTTGGGGTGCAGTGAGCGGTTTGACCCCACAGGTATTAGAGAAAAGTATTCAAAATAAGACAGTAAAAATGAAAAACTCGAATTTTTCCAATAATATGTTTGTTTAGTTAAAAATTTCTTAATTTCACGAGGAATGGGAGAAAAAATGTACCCCAAAATCTGTAACGCAGCTTCTTCTGAGTAAAACGGTACCCCATATGTGGGCATAAACCACAGTATGGGCACACAGCCGGGCTCAGAAGGAAGGGAGCGCCAATTTGCTGGAGCAAAACCGCAGCTAGTAATAGTTATTACAATAGCGCAGTTACTAAAATACAATAAAAAATGAGATTACAGGTAATGTGGGGTGGTCAGGGGCAACCTGGGGTGGTCACGGGCAACCTGGTGTGGTCACGGGCAACCTGGTGTGGGTATGGGCAACCTGGGGTGGTTATGGGCAACCTGCGGTGGTTACAGACAATCTGGGGTGGTTACGGGCAACGTGGGGTGGTTACGGGCAACGTGGGGTGGTTACAGGCAACGTGGGGTGGTAACGGGCAACGTGGGGTGGTAACGGGCAACGTGGGGTGGTTACGGATAAACTGAAGTGCTTATAGGTAATCTGGGATGAGTACCTGTAATTTGGGGTCGTTACAGGCAATCTGGAGAGGGTAACTGGTAATTTGGGGTGGTTAGAGGCAACGTGCGGTGGTTATAGGCAACGTGCGGTGGTCAGAGGCAACGTGCGGTGGTCAGAGGTAACGTGCGGTTGTCAGAAGCAACGTGCGGTGGTCAGAAGCAACGTGCAGTGGTTACGTGCAATCTGGGGGGTTACGGGCAATCGGGGCTGATTACGCACCATCTGGAGGGGGTCACTGGCAATTCGGGGTGGTTACGGTCAACATGTGGTGGTTACAGGCAACGTGCGGTGGTTATAGGCAACGTGCGGAGGTTATGGGCAACGTGCGATGGTTAGAGGCAACGTGCGGTGGTTAGAGGCAACGTGCGGTGGTTAGGGGCAACGTGCGGTGGTTAGGGGCAACGTGCGGTGGTTAGGGGCAACGTGCGGTGGTTAGAAGCAACGTGCGGTGGTTAGAGGCAACGTGCGGTGGTTAGAGGCAACGTGCGGTGGTTATGGGCAATGTGCGGTGGTTAGGTGCAACGTGCGGTGGTTAGGGGCAACGTGCGGTGATTACGTGCAATCTGGCGTGATAACGGGCAACCTGGGGCGGATATGGGCAACCTGCGGTGGTTACGGGTAATCTGGGGGGGTTAGGGGTAATTTGGGAGTAAACTGCAATTATTACTATAATAAAAAGTGTGTCTTTTATTTTTTTGTATGTTTTTCACTTTTTGTACTTTATACATTAATTTTCACTGTATTACTATGATTACTGTGATATTTTCTATCACAGTAATCATAGTTCAGTGACAGAGACCAAATTGGTCTCTGTCACTTTAAATTTTCAGAGCTGGCTGGTTGTGAAGCGCATGCGCACTTCACAAGCAGCCAGGACGCCGAAGAGGAAGGAGCTCCAGGATCAGGTAACGTATATGGGGAAGGGGGGTGACTGGGGGACGGGAGTGACTGGGGGGGTGGGGGGCGACTTGGGGGGCGACACACTGACACTTTTTATCCCGTCACCAATGATTTATGGTGACAGGGGATAAAAAGTGCTTCTTTGCACTGGGAACAGGCGATCAGCGGTATATAGTATATACCGCCGATCGCCTGCTCCGGGACCACACGGGGGGGGGTCCCCGATCACTGCCCCATGCTCTCCGCTACCTCCGGTGGCGGAGAGCATGGGGCTTTGATCATTTATTAATTTCCATCCCTGCGAACAAACATCGTTTGACCATTTTGACCCCACAGGTATTAGAGGAAAGTATTCAAAATAAGACAGTAAAATTGAAAAACTAGAATTTTTCCAATAATATGTTCGTTTAGGTTGAAATTTCTTAATTTCACTAGGAACAGGGGTGAAGCTGCATGCCCAAATCTGTAACGCAGGTTCTCCTGAGTAGAACGGTACCCTATATATGGGCATAAACCACTGTATGGGCACCCAGCCGGGCTCAGAAGGGAAGGAGCGCCAATTAGCATTTCCAGTGCAGATTTTTCCAAAGAAGCTTCTGAGCGCCAGGTGCGTTTGCAGAGCCCCTGTAGTGTCAGCAGAATAGAACCCCACCAAAAGTTACCCCATTTAGGAAAGTACACCCCTGAAAGAATTCATCTTGGGGTGCAGTGAGCGGTTTGACCCCACAGGTATTAGAGAAAAGTATTCAAAATAAGACAGTAAAAATGAAAAACTCGAATTTTTCCAATAATATGTTTGTTTAGTTAAAAATTTCTTAATTTCACGAGGAATGGGAGAAAAAATGTACCCCAAAATCTGTAACGCAGCTTCTTCTGAGTAAAACGGTACCCCATATGTGGGCATAAACCACAGTATGGGCACACAGCCGGGCTCAGAAGGAAGGGAGCGCCAATTTGCTGGAGCAAAACCGCAGCTAGTAATAGTTATTACAATAGCGCAGTTACTAAAATACAATAAAAAATGAGATTACAGGTAATGTGGGGTGGTCAGGGGCAACCTGGGGTGGTCACGGGCAACCTGGTGTGGTCACGGGCAACCTGGTGTGGGTATGGGCAACCTGGGGTGGTTATGGGCAACCTGCGGTGGTTACAGACAATCTGGGGTGGTTACGGGCAACGTGGGGTGGTTACGGGCAACGTGGGGTGGTTACAGGCAACGTGGGGTGGTAACGGGCAACGTGGGGTGGTAACGGGCAACGTGGGGTGGTTACGGATAAACTGAAGTGCTTATAGGTAATCTGGGATGAGTACCTGTAATTTGGGGTCGTTACAGGCAATCTGGAGAGGGTAACTGGTAATTTGGGGTGGTTAGAGGCAACGTGCGGTGGTTATAGGCAACGTGCGGTGGTCAGAGGCAACGTGCGGTGGTCAGAGGTAACGTGCGGTTGTCAGAAGCAACGTGCGGTGGTCAGAAGCAACGTGCAGTGGTTACGTGCAATCTGGGGGGTTACGGGCAATCGGGGCTGATTACGCACCATCTGGAGGGGGTCACTGGCAATTCGGGGTGGTTACGGTCAACATGTGGTGGTTACAGGCAACGTGCGGTGGTTATAGGCAACGTGCGGAGGTTATGGGCAACGTGCGATGGTTAGAGGCAACGTGCGGTGGTTAGAGGCAACGTGCGGTGGTTAGGGGCAACGTGCGGTGGTTAGGGGCAACGTGCGGTGGTTAGGGGCAACGTGCGGTGGTTAGAAGCAACGTGCGGTGGTTAGAGGCAACGTGCGGTGGTTAGAGGCAACGTGCGGTGGTTATGGGCAATGTGCGGTGGTTAGGTGCAACGTGCGGTGGTTAGGGGCAACGTGCGGTGATTACGTGCAATCTGGCGTGATAACGGGCAACCTGGGGCGGATATGGGCAACCTGCGGTGGTTACGGGTAATCTGGGGGGGTTAGGGGTAATTTGGGAGTAAACTGCAATTATTACTATAATAAAAAGTGTGTCTTTTATTTTTTTGTATGTTTTTCACTTTTTGTACTTTATACATTAATTTTGATTGTATTACTGTGATTACTGTGATATTTTCTATCACAGTAATCATAGTTCAGTGACAGAGACCAAATTGGTCTCTGTCACTTTAAATTTTCAGAGCTGGCTGGTTGTGAAGCGCATGCGCACTTCACAAGCAGCCAGGACGCCGAAGAGGAAGGAGCTCCAGGATCAGGTAACGTATATGGGGAAGGGGGGTGACTGGGGGACGGGAGTGACTGGGGGGGTGGGGGGCGACTTGGGGGGCGACACACTGACACTTTTTATCCCGTCACCAATGATTTATGGTGACAGGGGATAAAAAGTGCTTCTTTGCACTGGGAACAGGCGATCAGCGGTATATAGTATATACCGCCGATCGCCTGCTCCGGGACCACACGGGGGGGGGTCCCCGATCACTGCCCCATGCTCTCCGCTACCTCCGGTGGCGGAGAGCATGGGGCTTTGATCATTTATTAATTTCCATCCCTGCGAACAAACATCGTTTGTTCGCAGGGATGGGGGCAGCCATCTTGGATGTGATGGCCGCCCGGGGACGGGAGGGTTAGTGATCGCCCACTAGGGGGGCTGATCTGGGGTCTAATTTATACATTTTCATCTCCCCCCACCGTGGATTCACGGTGGGGGGAGATGAAAGCGATCGGCGGCGGCGGTAATACCCGTTACCGGCGAATCGCCGCTATAACGGTAATAGCGGCGATCCGCCGGTTCCGGGGGCCGGGGGGGCTGGGGGACACTTTAGAAGTGACGGCGGGAGGAGGCAATGCTCTGCAGCCTCCTCCCGCTGCCCGATCGGCGGGAGAACACAAATCTCCCCCATAGACGCTGTGGTCGCATTGACCGCGGCGTTTATGGGGTTAACTGCCCGCGGGGAGCGCGGCTCCCCTCCGGGCAGAGGCAGCGGGAGAATGCTGTGTGACATAGCCTCCTCCCGCTGCCCGATCACCGTCAGGGACAGCGGCGGGAGGCAGGGAAGACATGACGTTTGGGGAACGTCATGTTGCGGTAACTACTTGTTTTACATGACGTTCCCCAAACGTCATTTTGCGGCAAGGGGTTAAGAGTACCCAGGGTGGCAGTATAATAATAAAATAAAAAACACATTTTCTGATCGCCCATTCGGAATCTCATGCTCAATGCTTCCTGTTCTGTTTAGACACATAGGTACAGCACTGGTGGTAGATTAGCAGCATGGTAGTACTATATTTGTTTTTTTTTTATGTTATACTGCCACCAGAGGCCCTTTAACTGTAAACTTCTCTCTCCAAAATACCCCTTAGGTAATATTACCTATTCCACATTGGGGCTATGTTCACACTGCGTATGAATCCGTCCGTAGTGCGAACCGCGAAAATACACGCGTAGTTTTGAGGTTGATGCGTTCGCTGGAAAGTGTACGATATACGCCCACACAATGCACACTACGTATGAGCTTACGGGCGGATCGTATACGGCGCCGTGAAAAATGAATAAGACCATTGTTTGAGGACGGAAATGTTGAAACTCACGGCCGTGGATTTCCATGCGGTCCCGTACAAAGTACTTATTTCAGCCAAATTGAACTTGATTTTTCGATCCAAAAGGTTCTGTGTGGTTTACGGGGCTGGGCGAAGATTTCCAAGTAAATGACCTGCCTCAGATCCCTTTGAAACAAGCTAGGGAAGCATAACTGTACTGCGGGCGTATGTTCGCGGTGCGTAAGCATCCGGCCACATGTCGATTTTTCGCACACCCGAAGTTTCAGCCGCACATGTACGGCAGCGTAAGACCTGCGTACGGATTCGTACGCAGTGTGAACATAGCCTAAGGGTGGTTGATATTGTAACAAACCCCAATTGGGTCACATTTACTAGTTGGGTTCTACATGGGTCACTTTGGGGTCCTCTTCTTGTTAACCCTTGCAGTCGGAAGATGTATAAACTTTTCTGGCATGAAGGAATTTTTATGTCTGCAGGGCTGCTTCAATATGAGCAGACCAGCACACATTAAAGGGGTTATCCAGCGCTACAAAAACATGGCCACTTTTCCCCCTACTGTTGTCTCCAGTTCAGGTGCAGTTTGCAATTAAGCTCCATTTACTTCAATGGAACTGAGTTTCAAAACCCCACCCAAACTGGAGACAACAGTAGGGGGAAAGTGGCCATGTTTTTGTAGCGCTGGATAACCCCTTTAATGAAAGAAGTTAAGAAAGAGTTAACCCTGTTCAATCCCCACCCAAAATCTAAGCTTGTTTCTAAAAGATTTCTATTACATGAATTAGGCTGTTTGCCTGTAGCACATCCTGACTTAGGGTGCTTGCACACTACGGAATTCCCACCTATGACCCGCGACGGATTACATCACTTGTACCGACATGTGGCGGCGCGCATCTCCGCCCGTGCCATCGACACTATTTTATGCACGGACGCTTCCGCATTCCGCCGAAAGAATTGACATTCCGTAGTGTGCACGCACCCTAACACCCTAATTAAGCTGCAGCAAATTTTCACTTTCAGATCCACTCCTGTCCCCACTCCGCTGTCCTTCTCCCTTCTGAGACCAAAGTCACATGATGTCTGCCTGTTCTGTTGCCAGTCAAGCTGTAACACCTCATATTTAACCCCACCCACCACTGACATCACAGCAATCAGTAAACGGTGAAAGCATTCTAAGCAGCATAGGGGAAAGGAAACACAGTTGTTTTAGCTCTCTTTCTCTTTCTATGTAGATGGATAAATAGATAGAGTTCAAATCATGAAGCAGCACTCTTTAAAACGATGTGGGTGGGTGCCAGCAGATAGGTCTTGACTCCGGACCATGTGATTAACAAAGTAAAAATATTCTGCAGCACTTCCATTCAGGTGAAAAAATCCAAATTTATTGTGTGCAAAAAATCATATAAAGAACAGGTGCACGGCACAGCAATAATTCATAGGTGCGATGTATCGACAACCTCATGCTTGAAAATGACAATGTGAGGTTGTCGAAACATCGCACCTATGAATTATTGCTGTGCTGTGCACCTGTTCTTTTTTATGATTTTTTTGCACAAAATAAATTTGGATTTTTTTCACCTGAATGGAAGTGCTGCGGAATATTTTTACTTGGATAGAAAGATAGATAGATAGATAGATAGATAGATAGATAGATAGATAGATAGATAGATAGATAGATAGATAGATATTTTGTTTACAGTGTAAAGTACAAGCAAATTGAGCTAGCGATGGGCAGATACTACAAGATGAGGTGGATACTTGGCAGTTGGCTCTGATGTGGGAAATGTAGTTTCCCTGCTGGTGCCATCTTAAATATAGACCAGCTTTTAAAAAGACTTGTAAGTCAGGAATGGCAGCAGCTAGAAAGATGGGAGATGGCTCAAAATAGTGAGTAAGACCAGCTAGGTTTGGGAGCATTTCATTCTTAAGCTCTTGTGTGGAATTACTCTTTAAGGCTATGTTCACACTAGGTAAAAGTACGTCCGTTATTGCCATCGGCAACAACGGCCGTACTTTTAGCGGGGTGGAACAATGCCTTATTTTCAATGGGATCCCGGCCAGAGCGTATACACATCGTATACGCTCCGGCCGGGATGCCGTGCGGCGCCGGAAACAACTGACATGTCAGTTTTCTGCGCCCGCAATTCAATGAATTGTGGCCATAGGAAACCCTGTCAGTTCACACAGTGAAGCGAGTGGCTCCGGCCGCTTGCTTCACTGTGTGCTATGGGGAGTCCTAATGTGGGCGTGCGCTGATGCGCCCGCATCAGAGCTCTGCGGCCGGAAAGATCATCCGGCCGGTACCTTAGTCACGGAACGGCCTGTCTCATACGACGTGTGAACATAGCCTAATCCTATAAAGCACTTGCCAAGTTACGTCAGGTGCTTGTTGTAGAACCATGTCTGGCAGCAGAGTATTATTGACAATGATACTTTTTTTTTTTTTACTGCCAGACACGATTTAAAGGAGAAGTCCGGTCAAAATTAATTTTTGATATGTTGTTACTTATGAAAAGTTATACAAATTTCTAATGTACATTAATTATGGGAAATGCACATATAGGGCTATTTCCCTTAATTTAGTAGATCAGGAAGTGTTAGAATCCAGTGACGTCACGACGAAAGGTGTAATTCCTATGGAGTGTCCAGCAGGGGGCGCTTTCTATATAGAAGTCTATGGGACTTTATTGTTTCTATGGATTTCTATGTAATGTAATGTAATGTAGTGTAGTGTACAGTGCTTTATTGAATGAATACATCTATGGAATACTTTGGGGAGCAAGTGTCCCTGCTCCCCAAAGTATTGCATAAATGTATTCATTCAATACGTTAGGATATCACAGTAAGCCCGCCGATCCGCCGCATTCCTGACGCTCGCCGATCCGCCGCATTCCCAACGATCTGCCGCATATACACTTATAGTATGAACAGGTGATGGGAGCTGTAGCTGGGTAATGAACACATTTATGCAATACTTTGGGGAGCAAGGACACTTGCTCCCCAAAGTATTCCATAGATGTATTCATTCAATAAAGCACTGTACACTACACTACATTACATTACATAGAAATCCATAGAAACAATAAAGTCCCATAGACTTCTATATAGAGAGCGCCCCCTGCTGGACACTCCATTGGAATTACACCTTTCGTCGTGACGTCACTGGATCTGAGAGAATTCTAACACTTCCTGATCTACTAAATTAAGGGAAATAGCCCTATATGTGCATTTTCCATAATTAATGTACATTAGAAATTTGTATAACTTTTCATGAGTAACAACATATCAAAAATTAATTTTGGCCGGACTTCTCATTTAAGGACAGGCCACCTGATGTAACCTGACAGTTGCATCACAAAATTGCACAATTAACTTCAACCAAGAGACCAGTGGACAGCGTATACTGACACACAATGTGACAGTACAGCAGCAATTTCACAGATACACAGCTTACACTTCTACCCTCACACTTTCATCTGTCCCTTATACCTAATCAACCTTCTATAACCCTCTTGAACCCTGGCTCTCCCTGCCTCTATATATCTCACTAGCTAGTGTAAATGTACGTGTTTCGTTCACTGTACCCGAGCTGACTTTATCCAATATATAGTGAAGGAGAATGTGAGATGTTGCGGCGAGGGGGAACTGGTCGTTTTTTCAGATGATTGCTCAGCTGCAAGGGATTATGGATAAACCTTTGCACTAGGGATGGTCCGAACCGAGTTTGTACGGAGTTCGTACGAACCCGAACCATCCGCAATGATTACCGCTGTCTGCCTGCTCCGTGCAGCGGGCGGATCCAGCGGGAGGAACGCCTGGAAAACTGGGATACAGCCTATGGCTATGGCTGTATCCCAGTTTTCCAGGCGGTCCTCCCGCTGTATCCGCCCGCTGCACGGAGCGGGCAGACAGCGGTAATCCGATGGCGAGCGTTCGGGTTCAGCCGAACCCGAACCTCGGCGGGTTCGGACCATCCCTACTTTGCACCTGGGCTTTTGATGTAATGTAATATACAATGTGCAGCTGCCATTTTGGACCAGGTTTGTTCGAACTTTTTGCAAAGTTCGTAACGAATCTCGTTTCAGGAAGTTCGGTTGACTTATCTCTAATTGAAATCCACAATTCAGGGTCTCTACAAATATATAGACCGCAACTAAGTGTGAAATGTTGATAGTTTAATGCTCCTAGTTATAGGCACCCTGACAATATTTTCTATACTCTTGCAATGTTGATCAAAAAAAGAAAAAAAACAACATGTGGTTAGGCAGAAGCAAATTGTAATATAGTATGGAATAAAGAACATTCTGTTACAAACTGTGCTGTTGGCCACGTCTCATCTGCCAACAACACCTGATTCAAGAGATCTTTACCAGTTGCTTTTAGTATTTCTCCCACACCTTGTTACACTAACAAAGCAACAGTTGCTCTGACTCATTTCAGTCCTTCCACTCTGAGTACATTCCATTCCAGTCCTGCTGCTGTGACCATATTGCAGTCCTGCTCCACTGTCTGTGCTGTCTATCCTTTCATCCCTGCTCCACCCAGCTGAGGAAGACTCTATGAGAAGATTGCCGATCCAACAGGATGAAGGAGAGTATTACTCCTCCATCTGTGAGGGACTTCTCCTGTCACTGACTCCCTTAAAAGGCGCGATCACTAAAGACTGTGGCGGTAAAGGGGTATTCCACTCAAACATAACTTTTGATATGTTGTGGTCCATGGAGAGACTAACAATTCATTTCATACTTATTATCTATTCAGTTATCTTCTCCCAGTTCTCAGCTGCTGCTTTCTGCTGATAACACAAAAAACTGTGTGAGGTTTTCTCTCACTCACTTTAACAGCCAGTGGTGTAGCTATAGGGGTCGCATTGGTCACCATGGCGACTGGACCCATACGCTATGGGGGCCGCATGGCCCCCCCTCGCCACTTTCTCCCATGGACCCCCAGCACACTGTCTGACTGTCCTGGGCCCAAGGCACATGCTGTTATCTGACTGGGCCTCTTACCTAGTCAGATGACAGCAAGTACCCATGGCGTACGCTATAGTCGTACCTATACGGCGTTTAACTATGGGATTGTGACCCTACATTCCTCCTCTCACCAGTACTGTAAGCTGGCACCGGCAGGGTTGAGGCCTATCCCACAGGCCACATCTTACTGTGTGCTGTACAGAATTGTAATCTGGCTTGGGGGAGGGGCCTCAGCCCTGACAGCGCCAGCTTATACTACTGAGGAGAGGAGAGGAGGATTGCAGCACCGCAATAGTGAGTGGGGGGGCTGCATTCTCCTTGCTTCTTTCTTCTCTCTCTGCCTCTGCTAGGCCTCTGCCTCCTGTCACTGCTGGGAGTGAGGAAAGATGCTGCTGAAGTACCCCACCCCCCACAATGGTGGACTGCTATAGCTGGGTAAGTATGTGTTTCTCTGTTGCAATGGCTACCTATTGGGGGTGGGGGAGGAGCAGCATGGGATTACCTACTGTGGGATATCTACTAAATAGAGCATTAGATTCAGGGGGATGCCAGCTACATGGGGGATACTACCTATTGGGGTGCTGGCAGGGGAATTACCTACAGGCCTGCTACATGGGGGATTCTACCTATTGGAGGGGCTAGCAGGGGAATTTCCTACAGGCCTGCTACATGGGGGATACTACCTATAGGGGTGCTGGCAGGGGAATTACCTACAGGCCTGCTACATGAGGGATACTACCTATTGGAGTGCTGGAAGGGGAATTACCTATAGGCCTGCCACATGGGAGATACTACCTTTTTGGGGGGCGGGGGGGCTAGCAGGGGAATGACCTACAGGCCTGATACATGGGAGATACTACCTATTTGGGTGTTGACAGGGGAATTACCTACAGACCTGCTACATGGGGGATACTATTTATTGGGGGAACTACTAGTAAAAATTATATGGGGATGCATGGGGGGGGTTGCATACATACCAGACATATAGTATAACTACTATATGGATGCACAGGGCGTCACAGAGGGCCCTGACTACTATATTGATACACAGAGAGGTGCCCAACTACTATATGAATGCTCAAAAGGGCACCTAACTACTATATGGATGCACAGCGGGCATCTAACCACTCTATTGGGGCACTGAGAGGCACCTAACTACTAAATGGATGCACAGAGGGGGGCTATCTATTATATGGCTCACAGAGGGGTCTATTATATGGGGGCACAGAGGACACCAATACTGTATGAGTGAGAAGCCTGAAATGTTTGTCTGGCAGATTCTGCGGGGTCAGGTTGTGTCCGGGAAAAGTCTTCATGGGCCAGATGGAGAAAAATGGCTGCAATCAGAGAAGATGTCACCTGTGAGTCAGTGGATGTAACTGCACTGTGTGGGGATGATACTGGTATTTGTACAGTTGATGTTTTTTAGTGATGGTATGGGAATGGTAATGGTGGTGGTGAAGGTGTTGTGATATTTGTTTCTCATATACTGGTATTATTGGTCTTGGTGATAATATGGTAGCACACATATATTTGTTGTATCCCCTATTGGTGTGTTCTGGGATCACCCGAACACAATGAGCCCCCACATAACTATGTGTTCTGATCTCCCACTAAGCATCCAGTGTACAATACACCTAGAACCATCCAACTACAACAGCTGCAAACACTACAACTCCCAGCATTTACTGAGTCTGCAGTCCTCAGGATAGAAATACAACCCCATCATGCCATGTTAACAGTTCATGATGTGAGTTGAAGTTGTGCAGTTTTTGGCTCTCCAGGTTGAAGAAATACAACCCCCATCATACACTACTAGCAGTTCATAATGGGAGTTGTAGTTTTTCAGCTGGAGAGTCAAAAATTTGGAAACAATGGTTAGAGAATGAAAGAGTACAGTCCGTTAATTATAGGGGCAGTGGCCCAATGCATGAGGTGGAGGCAATAGTACCGTCCATGAGGGGGAAAGTGGTACAGTTCATTAGGACATGGTAACACATTAGGGGGCGTCACCTTAGAGTAATTCAAAATAACTTTTTTTGGCCTCTGACTGCACCTGATCGAATGGGATGGGGGGTGGGGGGCTCAATTTTAAATTTTGCACCGGGGCCCATCAGCCTTTAGCTACGCCCCTGAAAACAGTTAATATAAACAAGTCCCTGACTGACTTCATCTGCAACATTGTAACTTCTTTGTAATGCTGGGAGGGTTATTATAAGGTCAAGTTGCTAATGAACTGTGATTAACCCTCCTAGCATTACAAAGAATCTACAATGTTGCAGATAAAGTCAGTCAGGGACTTGTTTACATCAGCTGTCTCAGAAGGGAGGGGGAGGAGGGGGAGACAGAGAGAAAGGCTTACACACAGATTTCAGCAGAAAGCAGCAGCTGAGAACTGGGGGAAGAAGACTGAATAGAAATAATAAGTATGGAATGAATTGTTAAAGTGACTGTACCACCAGGCCCAGGCTGAAGCACTGGAGGCGGGCCGACCCACCCTTAGTGGGAGGAAACCCTAGCCCCTCTATGATAGGGTTCCATTGATTCTAATGGAGTCACGTCATGGAGGGGCTGGGGTTTCTTCCCACTAAGGGTGGGTCGGCCCGCCTCCAGTGCTTCAGCCTGGGCCTGATGGTACAGTCACTTTAAGTCTCACCATGGGCAGCAACATATCAAAAGTTATGTTTGAGTGGAATACCCGGCCTTTACCTTCATCCAGGAGAGCTGTGGACAAGGATGAGACGAGGATGGATCCTGGAACCTCACTAGAGATGAGCGAGCCTCGAGCATGCTCGAGTCTATCCGAACCCGATGGTTCGGCATTTGATTAGCGGTGGCTTCCACATAGCCTTAGGGCTTTATCCAACTTCAGCAACCACCGCTAATCAAATGCCGAACGATCGGGTTCGGATGGACTCAAGCATGCTCGTGGTTCGCTCATCTCTAAACCTCACATATTCTTATAAATCCACATATTCAAAACTACCCCCAACCCATATAAATTTCACAGTCACATATGTGGTCTTGTGACCAGGCACATACAATTAACTTAATAATTATTAACATATTAAAATGTTGCACCACACATGATCTCAAACATTACCTATCTTGGTTTGGAAACCGTGCACAGTTATTTATTTGGCAAATTTGGCCTACATAACATAAGGGCAGAACTGCCCAAAGGGTGTATACAGCAGAAGCTTTAGAACTTTCCCTAATTAGCAAGTCGCTTATGCACGGACAATATATAAGCTCGACCACTGGCCCCAGAGCATCGTCTTACTCCTGATGGCACAGACAGTTGGGAGCCTGTAGATTTAGAAGTTGTAGCCAATATGGTGGAAGATACCCCCTCTGGTTCCAAGGAAACAACTGCCATTGTAGAAGGTGTCTGCTGACTTAGGGACTTCCTTGGGAGTTGAAGGGACAGGGGGGTGGATTCGGCTGACACAGACCCTCAGGCATGTCCACTAGGACCTCCGCAGGCTGTTAGGGATCTTCCTCCCACACTTCAGTTTCTTCTACTGAGGAACAAGGTTCCAGAGGCAACACACCTGGCTGGGTGATTGCAGCAGCCCACCATCTGCATGGCCCTCACATACTGTATCAGAAATGTGCCAAAGAACTTTTTAATGCAGATTTCACAGAAAAAGATCCCCTATAGTCCCACTATAGTAGCTGCCACCATTTAGCTGTTTTAGTATAACTTATTTGAGGTTAGGTTTGGGCGAACCCAAACTTTTGCGAATTGAACATTCAGTTTATACTGGTACCACTGATCGTATGAACTGCACTACAAATACACTACAAAAAGTAGCATATTACAATGGTAGAATGTATGCAAAACACACTACCCTAGATACTAATACCCTAATACTGTCTAAAAGTATAGACAGTGCAAACAAGGTCTGGGGCCTGTGTCACCCATTAGTACGGTTCCACCAAAGCTAGTGGGCATAAGGTGGTGTGGAGACTATAGGAAAGTCAATACATGGGCGCAGGTTGTTGTCGTCTTCTTCTACAAGTATTCCTCTATACACTCTAACATCCTGGCAGAGCACATTACTACTTGGGTTGAGACTCTCACAGAACCCTACTCCTTACTACGCAACCTCAGTACAACCTTATCAACTCTACTACATCTTACTCAGCACTGATCAAGCAGAACTGTGGTTTTATGTCTCACTATTGATTGGAATTTTGTCAAATTATATTATATACATATATATATATATATATATATATACACACACACACACACATACATACACACAGTGGTGCCTTGGATTACGAGCATAATTCGTTCTGGAACCATGCTTGTGATCCAAATCCACTTTTTTTTTTTTTCAAACATATTTTTATTATTTTCACTTTTACATCAAAACAGCAGGTAAGCAAATTAGTCAGTAGAAGTACAATTGTGTGCCAAAAGAGTAATCTAGACACAATCCAGAGTGTAAGACAAATAAAAGGGGTGCCTGCTGTACAAAATTCTCTGACATCAAATACTAGAGAAAAACATCCCCAAACTTTCCCTCGCCCTCCCCCCCCTCCCCTAAAACATCCCCCCCTCCCCTAAACATCCCCCCCTCTCTCGCAGGAATAGGAACTCGCATCCACCCGTCAAATACATTACTTAATCCTGGATTTTCAGGACTCCTAAGGAGCCCGCAATATCCGCCTTCAGAGACCATGTGGTGTTCCGGAAGGGGAGCATCACCTTCCGAATCTCCGCCTGGTCTAGAAAAGTTATTAGAAACGTCTTCCATTTTTAAAAAAATTATTTTGCTCTCAGTTCCCTTGCTGGTTTAGCGTCTAATAGGTCCATTTGTAAGTAATGTTTCATTTGTGAAAGGATGTGTTCTACAGAGGGCATCTCCCCCGTAAGCCACCTCGCCAGTATACCACGTTTAGCTACCAAAATCCATAAAAGTAAAAGATGTGTAATCTTAATATCGGGTGGGGGGATATGGGGGAGGTGGGGAGTAAGCGGACAGGTGAAATGAAGTTTATTTTCCAACCAGGCCAGCAATGTCGACCAAAATGTCTGGACTATAGGGCAGGAGTATAAACCATGTTCCAGATCCGTACCCACCTCTCCACACTTCGGGCATGCTATAATTCTATTGGGATGAGCCGGTGTTCTAGGGAATGTGAACCCAAACGTGGCATGATGCATTATTCAAAATTGGGATTCCCTCCACTGTTCTGAAATAGACCGTATAATATTCCACCCCTTCAAGGCTTGAACCAACAGATCTTCCATAGGCCACTTAGCTTCCCAATAGTTCAAGATAGTGGATGCCGGCCCTTTGGTAACTGCATCTCTAAGGGTCATATATAGAGCGGAGAGAGAGTGCACAGGAGTAGAAGTTGTAACATACATAGATATGGGATTAGAAGACAGTTCTGTATGCAAGTTGCGCAGGCGGGAGAGCAGGAAACTGTGGATTTGGTGAAAGGCCAAAAAGTGACCCGGACCCAACCCAAACTTAGTCTGCAACTCAGGGAAGGTAAGATACCGTTTCTCAGAGGTGCACACCAAGTCCTGTACTTTCAAAATACCTCTAGTCCTCCATTGGGTAAAGAGGGGGTTTTGCTGTCCCTGTGGGAACGCTGGGTGGTGCCAAAGATCTAGAAGGGCGCTAACTTGCCAAGGGAGCCCCAGGAGTTTCCAGCCTATTTGCCATGCCTTAATAGAGTCACGAAATAACAAGCTAAGTTTTATGTCACGTGGCATGTCCCCGTATTTTGTGTGCAGTAGGCTATTAAGGGACCAGAGACGAGCTAGGTGGGCCTCCAATGCATAGTTGGAGTAAGTACTAGACCCTCGTAGCCAGTCCAGCCCATGTCTCAGAAGGCAGGCAATATTGTATAAACGAGCATCGGGCAAGTTTAAACCTCCCCTCTCTTTAGGCAACATAAGCTTCTTGTGAGCTATTCTTGGCCTCTTTGCAGACCAAATAAATTTACAGATAGCTGTTCTGATAAGATTTACATCAGCATGTTTTAATAAAAGCGGAATGGTCTGGAGTGGATACAGAAGCTTGGCAAATCCTACTATTTTAACTAGGGCTACCCTGGCAAAAAATGAGAGAGGTAAGTGGGACCATCGTTGGAGGTCGGAGCGTATTTTTTGTATTATGGGAGAGAAATTTAATGAGTAAAGGGACCCAGAGTTGGTGCCGATCTTAATACCTAAATATGTAATAAAGTGCCTAGTGGATCTAACCTGTATAGATAGTGGCGTCAGAGAGCCAGAGGCTTGACGGCGGGAGAGGTCTAATAAATTGCTCTTGTCCACGTTGACCCTGAATCCAGACTGCTGCCCAAAGTCATGTAAATACTGAAAGACTTTTGTCAGATCTCTACCAGCGTTGTTCAAGAAAACCAGAAGGTCATCGGCGAAAAGAGCAATGCGTACCTCATGTGCCCGGACTTTGACGCCCTCAACATCTACTGCTCTCTGCAGCCTAAGGGACAGGGGTTCGATAGCCAAATTAAAGAGGAGGGGCGAAAGGGGACATCCCTGCCGCGTCCCCCTTTGCAGTGAGAAGGCGGCAGAGAGGAACCCTGGTGTGTGTATCCTAGCTACGGGAGATGTATACAATGCTCCTATATAATCCATGAAGGGCCCCGTGAAACCCATCTGGTTCAGCACTCGCAACATCCATCCCCAGCTCACGCTGTCAAAAGCTTTCTTGGCGTCAATAGAGAGTAGAGCCGGGGATGGATGCACATGGGGTCGGAGTGTTATCTCATCCAACACCGCCATCACTTTTGCGCACGTTCATTACTGCAGAGCGCCCTCTCACAAACCCAACTTGTGCGGGAGAAATAAGATCTGGGAGAATGCAGGCTAGTCTATCTGCCATGATTTTAGATATCAATTTTAGGTCCAAGTTCATTAAAGAAATTGGCCGATAAGATGCTGGGGAGTGAGGGTCCTTGCCGGGTTTCAGCAATAACTTTATGTGAGCGGTGTTGGATGAGCTAGGGATAGGGGCACCTCCCAAATAAGAAGAAAAGAGGGATAGCAGTGTTGGAGAAATGTCGTCACTTAAGATCTTATAAAAGTTGGCTGAAAACCCGTCAGGGCCGGGCGCCTTATGAGATTTTAACGTAGAGATAACCTGTTTAAGTTCCTCTAGTGTAACAGGTGAGTTAAGAATGGCTAGCTGTTCCTCCGACAACGCTGGTAGTGTATGGTCCTGGAGCCAATCCGGCACCACAGTATTATCAGTCCTAGGAGGGACTGAATATAGAGTTTCATAGTATTTCATAAGTACAGAATTAATTATCCGAGGGTCTCTCTGTGGAAGGCCATTAGCATCAGTGAGTTGTGATATGCGGTGAGGAGTATATGTTCTCTTTGTAAAACGGGCCAGTAATCTACCAGCCTTGCTACCATGGTGAAATAGTAAGGCATCATAATAAGATCTGTTCAGGTTCTCTTTTCGCTCTATCCACTGCTCATATTGTTGACGTGTGTCCTGCCACTTCTTTTTTGTGTCCACTGAGGGGGAGGTAAGAAAAGCTGTATAAGCATCTCGTAGTGTAGCACTCAGCTGCTGCAGCTGTATTGACACCTTCTTCTGCATAGCAGCTTTATAGGCCATTATGCGGCCCCGAAGAACCACTTTGGCGGTGTCCCAAAACAGCTGCGGTTGGGACACATGTCCTATATTATCCGTGGAGTATTCTAACCACCACGCCTTCAACAATGATTTAAAGCCATCATCTTTGGCTAGACCAATAGGAAACTTCCATAAAAAGTCAGTACCTCTAGGTAACTGAGTATGGAAAGTACATAAATGAGCAAAAAGGAAGGTCAGCTCACCAGGATGCAGTATATGTGTGCCGCTGTAATTCCCCAGATCAAGAGCGCGTGGAGCAATATTGCGGGCCGTCTCCCGTATAGACTTCAGTAGAGAAAATAGCGGCTCCCAGCTCTGTAAAAAATGTGTATAACTTTATTGAACGTGCATCTTAAAATGGCAAACAGGTTAAAAACATCAGCGCCGACGCGTTGCGAGGTTACACCTCTTAATCATGGCAGTTAGATCACAGTAATGATATCCTTTTATAGGTAAGATGCAGGTCTCCATAACTCGGACCGCCTCTCGGGCGTCACCTGTCCGGAATGGAGGTCACATGACTTACTCATGGAGGTAAGGGAGAAAACAAAAACTGGATCATGTGTACAGAATGTGTTTAGTATATATAGTATAGTTCAGATTTTAGATTTAGACCTTTAGGATAACGAGTATCTAAATACAAAATCCAGTAGGCCTCCCTTTTTCTTAAAATCTGTACCCAATCACCTCCTCGTGATGGTTTATTAACCCTTTCTAGGGCACAGATAGAGAGGCCTGTTGTATCCCCTCCATGACACTCACTAAAATGTCTGGACAGTCCTGAAACAGATTTGTTAATACAATACGGATGTCTGCTATATGTTCACTAAAGCGTGTTTTTAACATTCTTTTGGTTGACCCAACGTATTGTAACTTGCACAATGTGCATTCTGCCACATAAATGACATAGGTGGTGGCACAATTAATAAAAGATCTTATGTTAAATGAATGTCCCGTACTGTATGAAGTTATTGAAAACTGCTTTTTAGTTGTAAATTTGCAGAGAGGACATCTTTGTCCTCCACATTTATAAAAGCCTACTGTTGTAAGCCAGTTCGTGTTGTTCCTGGAAGCATTAATAGTGTTAAGGTTATTTGGGGACAACATATTACCTAGGGTTTTACCCCTTTTGGCCACATATCTCACTCCTGTAGAGAGTATTTTTTCACATTTACGATCTTGGAAAAGCATGGGGACATATTTTTTTATGATATTACTTATTTCTCCGAATTGTGGACTATAAGTTGTAGAGAATGTGAGTTGATTGTCCCTAGATTTTAGGACACCACTCACATTCTGCTCACCATTAGTTAAGTTAGTTCTACGTAATGCTCTGTCTTCCAGATGGTATGCTCTGTCATGTGACTCTGCTACCCATCGTGCTCTTTCAATAACGGGAGTACTATATCCCCTTACTCTAAGTCTGGCGGTGAGTTCCTTGGCCGCTTCCTCATAATTGGCATCTGTGGAACAATTTCTACGAGTTCTAATGAACTCCCCCACCGGCAGATTTCTAGTAACATGACTAGGATGACTGCTACTTGCCTGTAGCACTCCATTCCCAGATGTGGGTTTCCTATACAGGCAAGTAGTAATCTGACCGTCATACAGACACAGTTTCAGGTCCAAAAACGCAATAGACCTTAAATCAAATTGGTGAGTAAATTTTAAATTTAAAGTGTTACCATTAATGTATTTTACAAATTCCAGTGCATGCTTCTAGCCTCCACGCCAAACCAGGAGGAGGTCGTCTATGAACCTACCGTACCATAGAATACATTCTCTGTACGGATTATGAGTACTGAACAAGACGACCTCCTCCCAATAAGCCATAAATATGTTGGCTAGTGAAGGCGAGAAGCACGCACCCATCGGGCAACCATTGGTCTGTAGAAAAAAACGATCACCAAAGAAAGAAAAATTATTCGTGAGCAAAAATTCCACCACCAATATTAGGTAATCACATAAGATTCTATCGTAGTTGCTGTATTTATGTAGGTGATATTTTAAAGCCACTATAGCAATTTCATGTGGTATGCTTGGATATAGAGCAACCACATCACATGAAAGCCATGCCCCTCCCTCCATACGTGGTAGATGTTCAATAGCTGCCAACAGGCTTTTACTATCTCTAATAAAACCTAGGGGTTCTTTTAGCTAGTGGTTGTAGATATAGGCGCTCTAAAAGAGATCCAATGCCTGCTACAATAGGGCGAAAAGTAGGGGGGAAAACCCCCTTATGCGTCTTTGGGAGTGCATGAAAAATGGCTAAGACGGGGTACTCAGGGATGAGATAACGTTGTTGTTTGGGGTTTAGAATACCTAATTCTACTCCTGTATCCACTATATTTGTAAGTTTCTTAGTTATAGTAGTGGTAGGGTTGGAGGCCAATTCTTTGTAAGTGGATGAATCTGATAGAATTTTTTCTACTTCTCTTACATACAAGCCATGATCTAATACTACTACAGATCCACCCTTGTCTGGCCTGCGCATAACAATATTAGGGTTATGTGTAAGTTCATGTAGTGCTTGCCTTTCACCTTTAGATAGATTATCCCCGCTGTTACCCAAACCAGACTTATTTCTAAGAGCAGTAAGTTCCTCCTCTATTTTATTTTGGACAATGTCCATAATTGGTGCTCTAGAGTTCACTGGATAAAAGTCTGGGTTGGGAACAGCAGAGTGCTGTAAATTTCTGACCGTGTTTTATTTTTGGAAACCTTGTGCTTTTAAATCCAACAACTGGATTTTGTATTTAGATACTCGTTATCCTAAAGGTCTAAATCTAAAATCTGATCTATACTATATATACTAAACACATTCTGTATACATGGTCCAGTTTTTGTTTTCTCTCTTACCTCCATGAGTAAGTCATGTGACCTCCATTCCGGACAGGTGACGCCCGAGAGGCGGTCCGAGTTATGGAGACCTGCATCTTACCTATAAAAGGATATCATTACTGTGATCTAACTGCCATGATTAAGAGGTGTAACCTCGCAACGCGTCGGAGCTGATGTTTTTAACCTGTTTGCCATTTTAAGATGCACGTTCAATAAAGTTATACACATTTTTTACGGAGCTGGGAGCCACTATTTTCTTTACCGATGGAAAGTACATACTAAAGGGGTATGATCTAATATGACCATATCTTCTAAGGTGTGCGTGTTTAACCTAGGGAGAAGAGCAGCTGATACTAACACATAATCAATGCGAGACCATGAACCGTGTACCGGTGAAAAGTAAGAATATTCTCTCGCGTCTGGATGTAAGTACCTCCATGTGTCCGTGAGGTGTTGGGACTGGCAAAGGGGCCGAAGTGGTGTAACAGCAGCACAGGAGGTACGTGAACCAGTGCGGTCTTCCACTGGAGATATAACCTTGTTAAAGTCTCCTGCCACTAATGTCAGTGGCAACTGGGCAGACGCCAGATGGCGGGAGAGGTTGGCATAAAACGACTTGTTAGGGCCATTAGGACCGTAGACATTATAAATCAGTATCTCCTTTGTAGGGAGGCGTATACGCAATGCACACCATCTACCAGCGTCTTCGCAGGAAAAGTGCAAGACCTCACCTTGGAACGATCTATAGATCAGAATGATCAATCCTGCCTTGTTATTTACCGCAGGTGATCCATAAACCTCCCCGACCCAAAGCTTCTGCAACCTGAAAAAGTCTCCGCTCTCCAAATGGGTTTCCTGAAGCAGTACTAAGTCGGGCCGAAGCCTTTTCAGGTGGCGGAGGACCTTCATTCTTTTGTGAGGGGAGCGAAGGCCTTTTATGTTCCAGGATACCACACGTAACATAGTGATAATGAGATAAGCTTAATACCTAGACAGTGCCCATGCGAGTTCCCCAGTCCTGCAAGATCCCACTCATCCCCTTCCCTACCCTCCCAACCAACCCCCCCTCCCCCCCAACAGAAAGAAAAAACAAGCTCCCTTGAAAACATTCTCCTATCAAGGAAGCGCTGTTTATGGACTCCACTTTTTTCCAGGCAGCAGGACTCTAACCAACTGCAAACAATAACAACAGATAACATAAACCTACACCCTGGTCCCGAAGTAAGTATAGCAGTAGTAAAGAGATTTGCTGCATATCCCCGATCACATCATGTTAAGGTTGCGGTGTTAGGGCCACGGCGGCGTCCCGTGCTCCGGACCGCCGCCGCACCCTCTCTCCCGCATCTGCAGCAGCCGGTGTCCATAGGCAGGGACCCGGCGCTACTGTTGCTTCGGCCCCGGGGGGCGCCTCACCTCACTGCGCTCCTGTCCGTCGCTGTGCCGGCCGGCGCGCGCGTCCCCGCCTCCTAGGGCGCGCGCCAGCTGTCTCAGATTTAAAGGGGAAGTGCGCTCCTAATTGGCCTGTATGTCAATCACTCTCCTATAAGTTCCAGCCCTGCCCCCTTCCAGGCGTTGGAGCCTCTACATGCTTCCCATAGCGTTTGGCCCAGCTCCCTGTTGTTCCTGATTCCTGTCCGCTACCTGGTCCCTAGTCCTTGTTCCTGATTCCTGTCCGCTACCTGGTCCCTAGTCCTCGTTCCTGGTTCCTGCTCCTCTGTTACACTGTTGCTCCTGTGTTCAGCCTGTCACCTGCGGTTACGCCTACAGACCTCTGCCAGCACCATCTCCTGCCTACTGCTCCTGCCACGCCTCGCGTCACTAGCAACCAAGCCATGGGTATTGACCTGGGGGTCGCCTGCCGCAGCAAGTCCATCCTGCCTTGCGGCGGGCTCTGGTGAAAACCAGCGGCCCCTTAGACTCCGCTCCCTGGTGAGGTTAGTGTCATCGCTAGTGACGGTCCAGTGGATCCACTACTCCAGGCGTTACATGCGGTTAGTGTTAACCCCGTAAAGTTTAGCGGTGTAGGTAACAGACATTCACAAGGCAAACCCTTCAGCTGAGCAGGAGTAGTCCAACACGTGAGGCTGTCCTAGGCATGTGGAAGAGAAAAACGTCGGCGTCTCTGCTCCCTCGGCGGGCTGAACCAGTCTGATCCCTGCCGGCGTGGTGAAGTATTGTCTCCCCACGACGCTGGAGATTTCCTAGGGCTGCGAGCTCTCATTGGCGCAGCGGGGTCAATGTTAAGTTCTTGTGAAAGATGATCTTTAGCATCATCGGGAGAGTGGTAGGTGGAACAGGTATAGTATAAGATACAGACTGCAACAGCAGTCTGTATCTTCATTTTGTCTATTTATGAAGATACAGACTGCAAAGGCAGTCTGTATCTTATACTTTACCTGATCCTCTTGTCCGTTGCAGTCTGATGCCGGGCGCCGCCATCTTGAATACGTCACTTGCGTTCCAGCGGTGGAACGCAAGCGACGTAACCAAGATGGCGGCGCCGGCCTTGCTGCAGCAAACAAGAGGAACAGGTAAAGTATAAGATACAGACTGCCTTTGCAGTCTGTATCTTATACTTTACCTGATCCTCTTGTTCGGTGCTGGAAGGCCGGGCGACGCCATCTTGAATACGTCACTTGCGTTCCAGCGGTGAAACGCAAAGTGACGTCATCAAGATGGCGGCGCCCGGCCTTCGTTCAGCAATCAAGAGAATTGGGAAAAAGGGATAAGATACAGACTGCACAGGCAGTCTGTATCTTCATAGATAGACTTAGGGAGAGATTTCCTTTGATAATAGGGATAGTGATTTTTAGGTGATTGGTCCTCTTTAAGCCATTCAGGGATCAGTACCTCACAGAAATGCTTTAGATCCTTTTGGAGAACCGCTTCCGGCACCCCTATAACCCGCAGGTTATTCCGCGGGGAGCGGTCTTCTAAATCTTGGATCTTATCCCATAACTTGCGGGTTTCTTGGGCAAACATACCCTGCGGAGAGGATAGAGTATCCATCTGATCTTCCATATTTTGGATGCGTGTCTCTATCTCCTCTATCCGTTCCCCCTGCTGTTTTACTTCAGCTTAGAGTTGATGAAATTGGTGGGCTATGGTGGTTGCCAGGGTCTCTTGTAGGTCAGGGGCTAACCGAGTGGCTACCTCACCTGCCAATTTTACATAGTCCACGTATACTGAGGACGCTTCCCCCCTTCCATCTGATGCTCCCAAGTTCCGGTGATCTCCTGTGGCTCACACCAGCAAACATACAGGATCTGCTGCAGATTTGCAGATATCAATGTAACTAAATGCATCACTGTGCAGCAAATCCTGTATGTGTGATTGCATTAATCTGCAGCAAATTCTGTATGTGTGATTGCATCCTTGAATTAAAAAGTATCGAAATGTCAGTAAAATTATTCTAGAGTGAACCGTATTGTCCCTCTTTGGCCGACCAAAAAGTTGGGAGGTATGGATACATAGCTGTCATTGCACCTCAAGGCAAAGAATCTGAAAAAAAGCTATGTTGCTCAACATAAAGATGGCCTAGGCTATTAGAGAAGTACCAACACCCTTAAACTGATCTGAAGCATGGTGCCCAAGAACATACAACAGTTTAACAAGACAGGTTCCAATCAGAACAGGCCTCGCCATGGTTGACCAAGGAAGTTGAGTACAAGTGCTCAGTGCCTTATCCAGAAGTTATCTTTTCAAAATAGAATTATGAGTTCTGCCAGCATTGGTGCAGAGGTGGGCCCGGCTGGGTTCACACTATGTATATTTGAGGCTGTATTTGTGAGGCTGTATAGCAACCAAAACCAGGAGTGGATTGAAAACACAGAAAGGCTATGTTCACATAATGTTGTAATTGAGTGGATGGCCGTCATTTAATGGCAAATTTTTGCTGTTATTTTAAAACAACGGCTGTTATATTGAAATAATGGCAGTTATTTACCGTTATATGACGGCCATCCACTCAATTTCAACATTGTGTGAACAGAGCCTTTCTGTGTTTTCAATCCACTCCTGGTTTTGGTTGCTATGAGGACCTGACTTGAGGACCAAATACTGCCTGAAGTATACAGTGTGTGAACCCAGCCTTATAAAGGTGTGGGGGTCAGCCTGTCATTGCTCAGACCATATGCACATTGGTCTGTATGGTTATCTACTGTTTGTCGTATACAGTATTTGGCAATGTTCACACAACGTATGTGCAACAACATCTGATTTATGCAAAACATATGTTGTATTTGAATAAATGGAATCCAGGCCAGAGCGTATACACATAGGGCCACATGTATCATCCGGCAAATGGATGATTTTCGGCGGAAAGTGCCGATTTGCGTCTTTTTTTAAGCAAAAATGGCGGATTTGCGAATAAAATATTCGCAAATCGGCACTTTCCGCCGAGTACGCCAGGGGGCGGAAAGGGGGCAGAAAAGGGGCGGAGAGTGGGCGGAACGGAGGGAGCGATTTATCATCCGTTCCGCAAAAATGTACGCCGAAAACCTACTCCAGTCCTCAGCTGGCGTAGGTTTTCGGCGGTGCGCAACGGCGTGCACGGGATTTATGTAGAGGCAGTCCGCCTCTACATAAATCTCCGTAGCGCCGGAGCTGCGGGGGCATTTTTACGTCCGGCGTAAAAAACGCCGGACTTAATAAATGCCTCCCATAGTATATACTCCGGCCGGGATTTCATCCGGCCACACGAAAAGCTGACATGTCAGTTTTCTGTGGCCGCTATTCATTGAATTTGTTGCAGGATAATGCTATACACACACAAAATAACCGAGTTCTACAACATGTAGCAAGAGAAGCAGATGTGGCTATGCATGGAGAAGCAGCTGTGGCCATGCATGTCCATTGACATCTGCAAAATATACAAATTAAGCGAAAAGATAATGGGTTTATCACGTGTTGTATATTGCTCTGCGCCATGTTTGCATGTTCACCCTTTATTCGTATAGATCCCAGGTACTTTCCATACCAAAATGGCCGCCGTAAATACCATATTAATGCCTGCACTTGCACTTCCCATACTAATACGGCTATTAGGCACACAAATGGTCAAAGGATAAACGTCACCTTCCATCTAGGCAATCCAAAATCACCTTGCTGTCCTTCAGATAAACATGAAAAATAAATATGTGTAATGTCACTATTATAGGCTAAATAAGTATATTGCACATTACGCATGCGCAAAAATGTTATTGAATAAAAACGTAACCCCCAATATGACAAAGTATATATACCATAGACTGGAGACAATCGGGGAGATTTATAAACAGGGCACTTCTATGGCACTGGTCTATTTAAAGTGCAATTTACTATCAGGGATAAGACTGGTCTAATTTCTGTGGTGCAGATTTGTTTGGCTCAGAATTGTCACTAAATAGTCTCATTGGCCCTGGTTTGCCTCCTAGGTAATGAGCATTTTCTTCTCCCTTTCTTTTTCAGATACCGGCATGCAGAGGATTACATCATATTCGTTTGGACAACGTCCATGACCAGTGGACTTTAATGTTCAATAAAATGGTCAACAAGAGGGGTGGTGGTGTTTTTATTTGAATTAAAAAAAATTCTAGGTGGGTTGTGTCTTCTTTCATTACTTTACAGACGTAGTAGTGGAAGCTGATATACAAGTCCATTACTGTCTGGACTTAGTGTTAGCCGGTATAAAATGGCTAACACTAACCCCCCCCAGTGTTACCCCAGTACCCAATGCCATCAGGGGTACTGGGAAGAGCCGGGTGACAGTAGTCCCGGAGCGTCAAAATTCCCGCTCCCGGACTTGGCGGTAGCAGGCTAGTATTTTTAGGCTGGGGAGGGCCAAAATTAAAGGCCGTTCCCACCCTGGTACTGCTAGGCTGCGGCTGATTTTTTGGTTTTTAACCTGGAAAGGGGGGGAATCCTATGCGGGTTTTATAAATAAATAAAATAAATTAAAGTCCGCTGGTCATCGATGTTGTCCTAAAAAATCTGGCGTAATCATCGGCATGCCAGTATCTGAAAAACAAAAAGAAAAAACACAAGCAAAAACAAACAGCAACTAAGGGGTTAAGTCCCTTGGAGCCAAACTGTAACTCCCATGCCCATGCTGGAGGTTACCCAGCTTTCCCAGCATCCTGTAAGGTTAACCCCTACAGGATGCTGGGAAAGCTGGGTGACCTCCAGCATGGGCATGGGAGTTACAGTCTGGCTCCCAGGGACTTAACCCTCTGGGAGTCAGACTTTTCTTGCACTGCATGTGCACCAGCGATGAAGGGGGTTAGGTGCCCCCTTCCTTGCTGGCCAGATGTAGTGAGCTCTTCATGGGGAGGGGGGTGATGGTAGGGGCTGGGTGTTACCTGCTGCTTCCTTGCCAGCAGTCCTGGTAAGCCCCACACCCTGTACCGACTGCGGGTGGTACAGAGGGTGGGGCTTACCAGCGACGGAGCTTACCGGGACTGCTAGCAAGCAGGTAGCAGGAAAACCCCAGCCCCTACATCACCCCACCACCACCACCCCCCATGGAGAGCTCACTGCATCTGCCCAGCAAAGAAAGGGGCACTTAACCCCCTTGCTTGCTGGTGCACTTCCAGAGCAGTCTGGTTCCCCCGAGCTTAAGCCTCTAGGAGCCAGACTGTAACTTCTGTGCAGGGATTTCAAATATCCCGCTCAGAAGCAGACTGCTTTCTGTTTCTGGGTGGGAAACCCCGTAGGGCAGGGAATCCCGGCTTAATGAGGGGATTCCCTGCTCCTGTACTGTAAGAAGGGGTGCGTTATGCACCCCTCCTTACTGTACAGCCCCAGAAGGTTAGTAGTGATGCTGCTGCATCACTACTTAACCCCTTACACTCTGTGGACAAGGTGCACTGCACCCAACCCACGGAGCATACCGGCTCTACATTAGGTGGTGAAATACACCACCACTTGTGTAGTTATGATCGAACAGTAAAATGTTCGAGTTCGAGTAGGACCTCGAACAGTAGTGAAGTTCGGATCGAAGTTCAACTCGAACTTCAACCCCATTAGAGTCCATGGGAGATGTTCGGGTTAATTTTTATACCTTTAGAGGCGAGGGGAAGCTGGAATTACCATCCAGAAGAGTAAACTGGATACATGGAACAACTTAGTGAAAAAAAATTTGTCTCTAAGAATGACAGAAAAAAAATTAAGAGGGTAAAATACTTCATTTAGCGATGAGCAAATAGTATTCGATCGAATAGTACGCTATTCGTACGGAAGGAAACATATGCTTCTACTTTACATTCATCACTAGTGTTAGATGCATCCAGGCATGCTTCCCCTGCAAACAGCACCCACCACTAACTGTCATTGTGTGTGTGTTATTTGGTCAGAAATATTCTACAATGGTGTGGTTGTCATAGAAACCATGTAAGAGACCCTGTAATTTGAATGTTCACACTTTAAATCCTTAAAATAGTGTCAAAGAGAAGTCAAATTTAAATTAAATTAGATGGAAAAACCACCCACTACTACTGCCTCTACCAATCTGATCCTACCTGCTAAACAGTGATTTTTCTTTCCACCTAAAAACAAAAAATAATTGTGGCCATTGGGAGTATTCAATTCAAGTACACAGCAATCACTGAGCTTAAAAAGATCAGTGAAAAAATTCCAATGAAGTCCTCCAATGCCCCAAAAATTTAAATATGCAAAAAAGGAGTCAGTGGAGCCTTGGTTGCGATTCTCAAAACACAGAAATAGCCAGATATCCCTAGCTTGTTGCCACGGGGTGCCTCAAGTATTCAATTTGATTCGATTAAAAAATATAAATAAATAAAAATAAATTAAAGATTGAATTGAATTTGATGAGTCATTAACCACACTAGAGAATCATTACACTCAACTCAGTTTCTACAGGAAATTAATGAAATGGATAGCTGTTACTATGTGTACCTAAAATACAGAAGAGAACTGCGAGAATGTGATGTTCTAAAGCATCACTATGACCATGCTGCATTTTGACTGTCTGTTCTTTTGATTTGATTGGCCTTTTAATGAGCTGCTGGCTTCTGCCTTTGAAACGGCTACAAAATGAAAGGAAGGCAGAGGACACTCCTCAATGGGAAATGTTCGTGTAATTTTGACAACTATATGTAGGAGAAACTGTAATTATCCTCCAGAAGAGTAAACTGTAAACATGGAAGAACTCATAGCCTAAAATTAAGCTTTAAGAACATACATCTAACAGATGAAGAGATTATTTTAAAAAAGTTGTTCTGCAATGCAGACTGTCAAAAATTGGCTCTGTATCCACTCAGGATAAATTTAACCACCAATCTCCTAACAGACAGAGATTATTTTATTAAAAAAAAAAATGATTCTGCAATGCAGACTGTCATAAATTGGCTTTTTACCCACTGAGGATAAATTGGTACCATTGGTGGTAGCGAGGAGAGCCCATCGGGGTACACAGAGGTTGCGGTTCAACTAAATTAAGTAACAGAACATGGAAGGAGAGAAAGAGGTATTTAAAAAAAATAACCATTTTGAGGCCTACAAAGAGGATGAGGAGAAAGAGGATGTGTGTAATGCGCATCAAGTTCATACAGGTGTATTTTTCAAAAATACATTTAGTTAAAACACTTGGAACGCTAGCTGTGGGCAGCTGTGGGGATCCTGGCTGTGCACCATCCCAGCAGTTTTGGAGACTGTCAGCGGAGACCCAGAGGCAGTGTCAGCCTCCAAAGTCACCCAGTGAGCAGTCAGGGATATGTAACGACCTTGACCGCGCTTACTGGCTGGACACAGATGCAGCCAACGCGTTTGAGATATTTTCTGCACCGTGCTGGGCCAGGGACAGCTTTTCTTGCAAAGAAATGCCTGCTAGGCATCTGATACTGGGGACATGCCAGGGCCAGAACGTGGTGGAAGCGCTTCCTTGTGCACTACCTCTATCTCCCCTTCCTACACCTGATATTGCTCGCCTACCACCTCTGGTTCTCACCATGTTTACAAGATAAATATGAAGTCTTAGAAGATACAAAAGAAAGAAAAAAAATCGACAGCTCTACCCACTCTCAATAAATCCACATACACAAATCAGATGTATGATTAATTACTGGGTAAAACAGATAAAGAAAATATGGAATACTTCACAACGGACAGAGGACGTTTTTCAGCTGATAAGAATATGTCTGTAATCACTGAACAAATGCACGTACCCAAATGAGATGTACGTTTAATTACTGTATAAGAGATGTCAAGTATTTCGTATTTTTGGTGACGGACAGAAAATGTTTTTCAGCTTATAGGAATACACCTGTAATTACTAAACAAATGCACGTACACAAATGTTATGTACGTTTGATCACTGTATAACAGATGTCTACTATTTGTATTTTTCCTGACGGACAGAGGAAGTTTTTTTAGCTTATAGGAATACAGCTATAATAGCTAAACAAATGCACATACACAAATTAGATGTCCGTTTAATTACTGTATAACAGATATGAGCAGACCAAAATACACTTTTGGGCACTATGTATAAATTGGCAAATCCAATATGCAGCCTGCCATCCCAAAGCTAATTATTGCTGTGACTGCAATGCTGTCTATGGACAGGAAAATGCTTATTGCAAATATGCTAGTGTCATTACCTATTTGTCTAATCAAAATGGCTGCATGCAGGGAGACGATGATACAAGATAGCAGTGTGTACAGCACAGTGAGTGCGGAGACAATGGTGTCCAGAACGCAGCACAGTGACTAATTGAAATGGCAGCACCCAGGGCCAGGGAGACAATGATACACTAAGACAGCAGTCTGTACAGCACAGTGAATGAGGAGAAAATGGCGTCCAGAAGGCAGCACAGTGACTTTTATATGAGATGGTCATGTGATTTTAGCAGCCAATGAGACCCCTACACCTCAGCAATGATGTTTCTGACACTACTATGTGCTCTGCACGGATTGGCTGGCACAAAGGAACTTGAACCTTAACTCAAAGAGTAAAATGCTCGGTTCAAGAAAATTGAGATGTTCGACTCGAACCTAACTTTTCTCGAACAGTTCAATCAACACTACTCTTGTGTGGAGTCAGTCTGCGACCCATGTGAAAGTATTTCATTTAGTCGCACATGAAAAATCATGCCTACTTTTAGCGTAAGCTGAAGTAGACATGATTTGTGTATGTGTCGGAAAAGTCGCAAGATTTTGCACAGCTATGCGGTTGTACAAAATTTTGTGACTTTTCCACTCCAAAAAAGTGGCATATAATTATAAATCTCCCCCAATGAGTGTAGTCTGATATTTAAGTAAATCTGTCCAATAAGTATATAGCAAGACTGCTCATTTGCTTGTTATATTCATACTCTACAAATGCATAGAACATGCAGAAGAGATGCTGTCATAGAACACTATATATTGTGTATATTTGCAAATACTAGTAACAATTGGGCATTTTTGCACAAGTCTATCAATCCTACCACATAACAGTCAAATTTACCCCCATGTATGGCACAATTATGTGACACAATACAGGATACATACAAAACTGTACATAATACTATAAGCATTAAAAAAAAGCCTATTAATTGGAATGACAATATAGGTTGACCATATGTGAAACAACCCCATATATGAAACATGGGACCCAAAGAGGGGTGACATTGAGGAACTCATTAATGCCAACATGTACTGAAGCAGAGAATGATTCGTTCCCTTTAGAAACTAGGCTGTAGGGCAGTATTGCAACACGATTAACAACCCCAAACACACCTTAGAGCAGTGCTTCTCAATTCCAGTCCTCGGGCCTCACCAACAGGTCATGTTTTGAGGATTTCCCATACAAAGAACTCCTGTGATAATACCTGATGCACTGAGCATAATTATATCACCTGTGAAATACTAAGGAAATCCTCAAAACATGACCTGTTGGTGAGGCCTGAGGACTGGAATTGAGAAGCACTGCCTTAGAGACCACCACTTCCTTGGTAAAGAAACTGAGGGTAAAGGTGCTAGACTGGCCAAGCATGTCTCCAAACCTAAAATCTATTGAGCATCTGTGAGGCATCATCAAACGGAAGGTAAAGGACTGCCAGGTCTCTAACATCCTCCAGCTCTGTGATGTCGTCTTGGAGGAATAGAAGAGGATTGAAAATTATGGTGGCCACACAAAATATTAACACTTTAGCCATAACTTGGCCACTTTAGCTACAATCTGCCCCCCCCCCCCCCAAACCACTTGTACCTTTGGATAACTGCTTTGAATCCAAGATCTGTCCTGGGGTCTGTTCGGCAAGTGATGCAGTTATTGTCTTAAAAAACAACTTTAAAACCTGCAGCCCGTGCGAAACAGGAGTATCTGTGCCCTAACTTTGCACCACCCCTCTGTCCCTCCTCCCCACCCTCTTCATCATTAGGAATACCACTGGAACATTTTTTCCATGCTGAACACTGCACAGGTGCTTAACGATCCAGCCCATGTTGAGCATTCACACAGCTGACGAATAGGAGACAATCTGCCTGGAGAATTCCTTAAGATGAAGAGAGTGGGGAGGAGGGTTGGTGCAAAGTTAGGGCACAGATACTCTCGTTTGGCAAGGCCTGCAAGTTTAAAAGTAGTTTTTTAGGACAATAACTGCATCACCTGCCGAATGGACCCCAGGACAGATCTTGGTTTAAAAGCAGCTATCCGAAGGTACAATCGGTTTGAGAGGGTCAGATTGTGGGTACAGATTCGCTTTAATGGTCATGTGTTGTGTTATTTTAAGGGCACATCAAATTTACACCAAAAGTTATACAAGCTGGACATTAACTACTTTACAATGTATTGAAGTGTCATATATTCAGTGTTGTCCCTTGAATCTATATAATAAACTATTTCCATAAAGGTTTGCACTGTATCTACCTGCTGGGAGAGGCACATATCTACTTACGAGAGGCATATACTGTACCTACAGACTCCTAAAAGGTGCGTTACTACTATTTGGGCACTTTGGGTTAAGTGAAGATAATGTTGAAATAAGACCTAGGATGTTTGCCTGAAAGATTCTGCAGATACAAGTCATGAATGAACAATGTAGTCATGGCAATCTGAGCTAATTGGAGAGAAATAGAAAAAAAACAATGTCAACATCCAGAGAAGCCCCCATTGAGTCACTGGATATAACTGTCTATAGTCACTTATACAGTCTGCAGAACCTACTGTATGTATTTATTGCCATATGGGCATTTTATGCGGTAATATTGGTCTGAGTATAGAGTGTTTTGTTCACTACAGTATTGAGATAATTTCAGACACATGTTGTCTTTTTGGTCCTTGTATACTGGTATTATTGGTAATGTTGGTCTTGATATACTGTTTTTTGTTAAGTAACAAAAAACTGTGTGTCGGAACTGGCCTAGCTGGATTATGTGCCATTGGCATCCTTGGTAATAATGGTCTTGGTATACAGGATTTGGAAAGTAGCAGTATGATGGTAATATGTATGGTGATAATAATACTCTTTGTACACTGGTAATATTGGTCTCAGAATACTGGATTAAAGGGGTTGTCCAGCGAAAATCTTTTTCTTTTTTAAATCAACTGGTGTCAGAAAGTTATATAGATTTGTAATTTACTTCTATTAAAAATTCTCAAGTCTTTCCATACCTGTATATCATGCAGGAAATGTTGTTTTATTTTCAGTCTGACATAGTGCTCTCTGCTGACATCTCTGGCCGGGACAAGAACTCTGTCTCTGTTTTCTATGAATCTCCTTAGAAGACCTCTCCTGTTCTGGACAGTTCCTGTCTCGGCCAGAGAGGTCAGACTTGAGATTTTTTAATAGAAGTAAATTATAAGTCTATGGCTTTCTGGCACCAGTTTTCTCATAGAAAAAGAGACCATATGCAGAAAGTCAAATCTTTGCACGTTTACAGACAAGACTGTCGCTGGACAGACTGTGCTGGGACAGAGCATCAGATCCTTACCCGGTGATATCAGTTTTTTAGAAGGTGAATAAATCTGCAAAATTAGAAGAAAATTAATCGAAATCAGGAAGGTGAATTCTACCTAATGGCAGCATTTTTTTTTTTGGCCATGTAATCACAGGTACACTCAGGGCCAGCCTTAGGGCAAATGGCGCCTTGTGCGAAACCTTTTTTCGGCGACACCCCCAGCCATACACAAAAATACCCCCCAGTCATTCACACAACTACTACATCCCCCCAGCCATACACACAACTACCCCCCTGCCATACAAACAACTACTTCCTCAGCCCCCAGCCATACAAACAAGTACCTTCCCAGAGATACAAGCAACTACCCCCCCAGCCATACAAACAACTACCCCCCAGCCCCCAGCATACAAACAAGAACCCCCCAGCCATACAAATAACTACCCCCCCAGCCATACACACAACTACTCCCTTAGCCCCCCGCCATACAAACAAGAACCCCCAAGCCATACAAATAACTACCCCCAAGCCATTCACACAACTACCCCCCAGCCATATAAACAACTACTCCACACACAACTACACCCCCCCAAGCCCCCCCCCCCACAAAAAATACAGCTCCCTAGCCCCCCACACAACTTCAGCCCCCAGCCCCCGCTGAGTTCTTACCAGAGCGTTGTCCATGGCATGACGTCACCTGGACCGCTGATTCGCTGGAGTTGCGTTCTGGGTGACATCATGCTACAGTGCTGCGCAGGAGAATGGAGGAGAGGAACTAACCACTTCAGGAGGAGGGCGGCCAGGGGTGCTCCGGCAGACAGCTGCACACCTAACTTAGATATAGAAGTTAGATGTGCGGTCTGTCTGCCACAGGGCCCCAAATAAACCACCATGGGAGGAATGTGGCTCAGGCAGACAGACAGCACATCTAACTTCTTTTTCTATGTTAGGTGTGCAGCCGTCTGCCGAAGTGCCCCCCCTCAGCTGGGAGTAATGGCGCCCTGGTAGCATGCCCCAAAGGCCGGCCCTGGGTACACTTTGAAGATAAGAATGGAGGGAGGGAGGTGGGAGCCTTGTGAGTAAAGAAGGAAACTCTTTGCATATGAAAATCTACTACAGACTTTGCGATCCTACTTGCTGTGATCCTGCTGCTGCTGTTTCCTTTCTGTTTTTATATCATCTTGCAAACCCAGTGCAAAAAAACTCCCTGTTCCCCCCACACACCAACTTTAATACTTTACTGTAAATTAATCTAAAGTCCTGTGCCAGCCTGTTAAATCCAAGCCACTTTCTCTAGCACTAAATATGTCAAGGCATAGCAGAAGGGTTCGCACTCCTGTCACTGGCCAGAGAAGTAAGGAAGAATATGTTTTGTGCTCTGTGCTGACATCTCTGGCCGAGACAGGAACTGTCCAGAACAGGAAAGGTTTTATATGGGGATTCATATAAAACCGAGACAGAGTTCCTGTCTTGGCCACAAATGTCAGCAGAGAGCGCTGTGTCAGACTGAAAATGAAACAACATTTCCTGAATGACATGTAGTAGTTAATAAGTACTGGAAGACTTGAGATTTTTTAATAGAAGTAAATTACAAATCTATATAACTTTCTGATATCAGTTGATTTAAAGGAAAAAGATTTTCACAGGACAACCCCTTTAAAAGCAACTTGTCACCACTCTGAAGGTTTAACAAAACCATGTATGTGCTGCCAAACCTGGTCGCCAGCTGTCCTGAACACACGCCACAAATACTAAAGGAAAATGTAGACTGACAGCGGCACAGAAAAAGATGCATGACACAGAAAGCTAAACCAAACACAAAAACCGAAGGAACAAACACATGGAAGACAAAGGTAAGAACCTTGTGCCTTCTGGTGTAGTATTATAAGAATGGCAAGTGGGTAAGCAAGTAACCACTCTCCTGGGATGGTTGTGCTAAACAATAGGCACAACACTATCGTGCGCATGTAATAGGAAGGTCACAGCTGCAACTTCGGGAACACCACATGCCTTGGGGTGCATACAAATATAAAGAACGATCTCAAGCCGAGATCAACTGACCAAACCCTTCTCGAGAATCAGTGCAGTTGACATGCTGCCCTAAATGAGCTGGTGGGCCATGTTTTCTGTTGCTCATGAATATCCAGCACTACTGAGCACACGCACACAATGGAGAGGAATACTTATTGTCCATGTTATTCAGGGGGATTTCTCCCAATCAGCTGCACAGAACATTGTGAGTGATACATCCTTTGTTTTGCTTCTCTGTCACTAGTTTATGCTACCCTTAGGGTACTATTTCACAGGCCGAGGAGGGCCCGATCAACGATGTAAACGAGCGCCGACCTGCTAGATCGCCGCTCGTTTACTGGGCCTATTCCACAGCCCGATGATCGTTGAGTGAGGGCTGCAGGGACATCGTTACCGATGTCCTTGCCGCCCTTGCAGCATACATTACCTGTCAGGTCTTCTGCTCTGCTCCGTCTTCCTCCCCGGGTCCCGCGCGCTTTAGCTTCAGAATCCCGGGTTCCCGGCCTGTGATTGGCTAAGCGCTCCAGCAGCTGACAGGCCATTCTGAAGCCAGAGTGCGCGGGACCCGGGGAGGAAGACGGAGCGGAGCAGAAGACCTGACAGGTAATGTATGCTGCTGCTGCTGCTTCTCAAATCGTCAGTCGCCCGCCATGCACCACTATTCAACCGTAGCGATGCGCGGTGGGGGAACGATGATTTTAGGTCTGGCCCTAAATGAACGACCAGCCGATGACACGATCGGCTGATCGTTCTCTCTATTTCACAGATCGATAATCAGCCGAATAGGGATGAATGGGGCCGATTTGGCCGATTATCGTTAGTGTGGAATAGGGCCCTTAGATAGCATAAACCTACTGAAAGAGCCTCTTTAATGTAAATGGGTGGTATTACTTTCTTCTTGCCAAGATGGATATTTCAAGAGCCAGGCCACTAAATGGAGATTTGCCAAGTCCGGATGATGTAGAGGTCACAGCAACAAGAGATATGTTTAAACGAGTTGGGAGAAATGATATTCCCCAGAAAAGAGAACTCCTGGATCCCGAATTGGCACATGGACAGTTTGGCAAACAAGTTATTATTTCTAAGAAAATGCATAACAGTGCGAACATGGTTTACATGGGAAGACCAATCCGGCGAAAAATTTAAATATCATCTAATTACACCACCAAGAATTTCCCCAGATGTTCCCTGAGTATGTTGTTCACAAAATGCTGGAATAATGCAGGGGCATTACTCAAACCAAATGGAATCACCCAATACTTAAAATGCCCTTCAGGGGTATTGAAAGTATGGGGCGGATTAACTTTACCATAGGCCCCGGGCTGTTCACCAAGCCTGGGCCCCCCAAACTCACTGTAACTATGGCAGTACTAGCCTGACGTTCATAGTACAGGACAGATAATGTCATGATGTCCTTATTTGTGCAAAATTGCCATTAAAAACAGTGATTTTTTGCAAATCATGGTGGAAGTGTAGCCAGGAGACAGTACACCACTGAAAGTATAAGTCTTTTTGGGTGGTCATGGGCCCCCCCAGGAGCTCAGGGCCCCGGGCTGCCGCCCGAAACGCCCCTATTATAATCCACTACTGAAAGTATCCATTCATCCCCTTCCCTTATTCTGATCAGATTGTATGCCCCACGAAGATCTATTTTAGAAAACCACTGAGCACCCACAATCTGATTAAAATGGTCTGAAATATGAGGAAGGGGGTGCTGGTTTTTGATAGTGATCTTATTAAGTTCCGAGAAATCAGAAATAAACTCCGAGATCTCCCCCTCCTTGGGGGAGACATCTGCGGCATTCAGTGAAATACAATGAGGAGAGCACTCAAGTCCCCATTTTACCAATTTGCAAGTGGAACAATTAAAAACAGGATTATGTTTACTCAACCAAGGTAAACCCAGAACAACATCAGTAGATAAATTTTCCTAAGTTAAAAAGTCAAGCTTTTCTTTGTGAATTGACCCAACCTTTACCTCCATAGATGGGGTGACATAGCAGACTCCGGGCCAAAGGGGTAGAATCCGCACCAGTGATGTTTAACGAATTATTAAGCAAAAGCAGACATGTCTCTAATGGTCCTTTTAGACGGAATGATTATCGTTCGAATTTGCAGGATAACGATTGCATTTGAGCGATAATTGTTTCGTGTAAATGAAGCAAACGATCAAGCGACGAGCGAGAAATCGTTCATTTGGATCTTTCAACATGTTCTAAAATCGTCGTTGATCATTCGCAAAAAATTCGCAGCTTGTTCCATGTAAACGGTCTTTCAATGATTTCACCTATGTGTGAGATAGGCTTAAGCGATCGCAAAACGATTTTTCCGTACAATGTATCGTTTCGTCTAAACGCTGATCGTTATAAAAAACACATTGTTCATTCAAAATTGTTAATCGTGCGATTGGGCAAATTATCGCTCCGTCTAAAAGGACCATAAGCGAGACCAAAAAGCAGAACTAATGAAATTGGCTGAGACCCCAGAATCTACATGAGCAAAACCTGAGACCAATTTGTGCCCCAAACACAGGGAGATAGGTACCAATAATTTGTTTTTATGTTCAAGGGATACCTGTACACCTGAATAACCCCCTTGATGGTCATTCAAGCGCTGGAGTTTTCCATCAGCTGGTCTGGTCTAGCAGGACAGGACCTCACACGATGACCGTGTTTACCACAGTATAGGCAGAGGTCATGTTGCAAGCGCAAGGCTCGTCTGGTCTTGGCGTCAGAGGTTCCAAGCTGCATAGACTCATCATGTGATGCAGGAGCAACGGGCATAGGTTTGGCAGTAAGATTGGGAAAAGACAGAGGCCTAGATGAAACAGAGAAGCCCTTCTCCTTCCTCCTATCCCTGAGCCGTCAGTCAACCCTAACCGCTAAAGTCATGGCCTACTCTAATGTGGAGGTTTCAGGATAACCCACCCAAGCGTCTTTGATGGTGTAAGACAAACCCTATTTAAATAGAGTCTTGAGTGCAGGTTAAAACCATCCAGTAGTTACACTATGTCGCCTGAACTCGCTACAGTAATCTTTAGCTGAACATCGTAAGGAGCCGAGACTCGGAAAGGGCAACGTGATGAGGCTCAGAATATATGGAAAAACATATCTAAATTTCTCCACTCCTCAGCATTAGGGGGAAGTTTCAAGGCCCAGGCCTGTGGATCGCCCTTAAGCAGTGATACTACTATCCCCACTTGAATCTGGTTAACACGGAAATACAACAAGCAAGACTGCTGAAAAAAACTCAAATTTCTCTTTTTCACCTGCAAATCTATCAGGGAGCAACATTCTAGGCTTGGAGACCTGAAGTACCACAGGCGAAGCCGCTATCGCTTGGGTCTGATTAAGCAACAAACGGTGTATCTGCTGCGCCAATTCAGAGACCAAACCCACTAAGCGGTTTTTAAGGTCCTGGACAACATTTCCATATAGGCGATAATGGTAAATGGGGCTGACTATTCTGTCAGAAGAGGCAAAATAGCTTACACAAACAAGGACAGTGAGCCCTGACTAGTCCCGCCCACTGTCCCTGCCTACTTGCCTCAACGGCCCTAAACGGCCATAGACAACCACAAAGGCGATACCTACTCTTGATATGTGGAACACAAAACACTAACAGACAAACAAACACAATAAGAGAAGTCAGACAAACCAGGTCAGCAACACTCAGGTGGCGCAGTACAAAAACAATAAGCAGGTGGATAGTCAGGGTACGATGCAAAAGGTCAGGGCTGGCGGCAATAAGCAAAGTCGAGGTAGGCGATAGAGGTCAGAAACACAGAGAACAGAGAAAAGGGATAGGGAGCAGGCGAGTAAACTCTAATAGTCAGCAGGGAAAATAGGAGTCTGCTGCTACTTACCCAGAATCAGAGACTGGGTCCAGCAGCTGATTGGACCAGCTCTGATCCCAGAACCAAGCTCAGCTTAGCAAATCTAGCAGTGTAGTAACCCCTGCACTGCCAGAAGTCTGACAGGCAAGGTGGGTGTGGCTGGAAATTTCAGACACAATTCAGACAGTAAAAAAACACAGACAGAAACTCAGCGCTTCCTCTGCCGTCCGGCACGGGCCGAGGAGCGCAAAGTCAGATTCCTAACAGAGAGTTTTAGCTGTTTCTGAGGTGAGGGGGAAAGAGCTTGCAAGTGACTGGATATAGGGTGTGAAATAAAGATGCACGAGATTTTCTATGGACATCACAGACATCACAGATGACTGGTGAAGACTTCTCGCCGATGGAGTGTCACTGGGAGGAGGGTGTAAGTATCTGACACGCTATTAAGGGGTAGGGTGGGCTCTGCCCCGTCTCCTGCCTTACAGGTTCCCTTTAAATATGTTAAAGGAATAAATATAGTTGAATAGGGAGTGTTTTTAGAAAAAGATTAAACTCAAGAACAAGGGTACACAGTAAGAGGTTAGCTGGGGGAAAGATCAAAAGCAACAGGAGAAAATACTACTTTACTGAAGTAGTAGTAGATGCTTGGAGTAAACTTCCAGCAGATGTGGTAGGTAAATCTACAATAACAGAATGTAAACCTGCCTGGAATAAACATATATCTATCCACACGTACCCTGAGGAAGCGCCAAATGTGAAACGTACGTTAGGGAGATGCTGACATGGGTGAGTGGGGACTGTTTTACTGGCTCTCAGCATTCATGGTTTTAGGGAGGTAGTTTAGTTAGGCTTATGGTGCGTTTACACAGACAGATTTATCTGACAGATCTTTGAAGCCCAAACCAGGAACAGACTATAAACAGGGATCAGATCATAAAGGAAAGACTGGGATCTATCCTCTTTTCAAATCCATTTCTGGCGTTGGCTTCCAAAATCTGTCAGATAAATCTGTCTGTGTAAACCCTCCTGTATAGAGTGTGATATCACTGCACTGCCTAATAGCGATGCAGTGGGCTGCTGTAGAGTATTTATATTCCTCACCATGTCAGTAGTATCTGGAACTTCATAAAACATCATGTGATCAATTTTTTTAAATTTTGAATTACGTGTATGGAGATTTATTGAATAAAGGTATTTTATATATTATTTGGTCCATGGTTTCTGTGTACAAAGTTTTCATGTATGGAATAATGTGTAGTGGTTTTTGCGGACAGTTCTGCTTGTATTTGACAATTAATAGTGTTTGGTGTCCAGTGGAAATTGTGTGTTCAATTAAGATAATAAAAGAAATACTTAAAAGAGCAGACTAGGTGGACCCAACAGGCTTTGTCTGCTGATAGTCTTCTATGTTTCTATTGACTAAGTGGGCATTTCCTGTTTGTTGGGATAAAGAACATAAAGCTCCAGGTAGTGGGGATGGTACAGTTGTTACAGCACCAGCAGGGGATTAGTGACAGGTGAGTATGTGTTTTTTTCTTTTTTTTCAGTTTTGCCCCATACCCTGAGCATTTTTACATATCAAGATATTTACTCAGACAATGCCTTTAAAAGGGAACTCCAAACAAATTGCCAAACAATGCAAGGTTCTTACCTATGTCCCCCTCTACACACACACACACACACACACACACACAACACTCTTAATGTGTTTTTACAGTAGTCCTTCTCCTCTGATGCAATTTTATGTCTGCTCTGTCTCTCTTGCCATTCCTCTTCCTCTGCCCTATTATCAGACTACATTTCCCAGTAGTGTCTGTGGTTTAGGCTCAGAACCTACTGTAGTGTCTCTCCCACCCCATAACCCTGCCCCCTCTCCGCCACCTGTCACATCTGCATCCTCAGTCGGTGCTCAGCAAACAAACTGTAAGTTGGAGGTCACATGATCTCTGTCTCCTGAGGGGGAGGGCATCAGATGGAGCAGGGGACAGAGTAGTTTATAGGGAGGCCATTTTTCTTCATTTCCTGGATGTCAATCATCTACCAATGCAGCAGAACTGGGCAGATGCTGTAATACATTATATAGAGACATCTATATAACTTTCAATGTATTTTTAAATAGAAAATTATTTTCCCTATCTGGAGTTCTCCTTTAAGGATAAATTCCCTGCTGCTATGAAGTTCTATTTGTTAAGCATAAGGTAATCAGGTGCTAAAATATTTATATTTTGCACGCTCAAATCATGTGGCATATTGGAGTTGAAAGAAGTAATGTCAAGAGTATCATAAATATAGGTTGGTCAACAGAAATCACTGCAGTTGCACATTAATATACTGGGACATATTGCTAGAGTGTGGGGGATGATGAAAAAAATGCATATTTGGATTTTTTTTTATAACAACTTCTTTTTTGCTTGGGGAACACTGAGTTTATAAGTTGTATCAGTTCAGCTCAAAATGTATAGTAGTCAGTATTGGCAAAGATTCTGAAAGCTTCATTGATGTTGGTCTAACCTGTATTACCAGCCCTCCACCCTTGTCTGCGCTCCTAATATTTGCAATTCGTCTCTTATCTCAATTGACTGTGGCACCTGGAGACATCTCACCTCCTTTAGAAGATCCACATCCTGCCCCTAATCAACACCTCTAACAGTTGAATCACCAAGAACATGCAGTCTCTTCTTGGGTATTCCATTATTCATTAGTATCCCAAGCAAATATTCTGTACACTGACCAACATGGATACCCTGATGGCCACAAAACGCTATAGATTATTTTTGTATCACAGTGGCCAACATGAATCTCTTAAAAGCTTGAAAACTCTATAGCTGGTCATAGCTTCAACACGCTGGACAAGTTGGATAGCTTTCCATAGCCTTCATACAGGGGCTGACAGGAATGCACCATGCTGCTACTTGTGCCCTCACAAAAGCCAATGCTATTACATCTTTAAGGTCCATTATTTTCTATGGTCAACACACTGCTAACAATTTCCCATGTGGTTGGAAGATCTCTGTGACATGGTGCTACTGTGGTCTTTGGTGTAGTAGTTCTCCATACACAGGCCAACCATGATGGTTGTTGTCTTCCTCAGGTAAAGTGGAGCCTTTGTGCAACACAAGACACTACACTACTGAGATGTCTTTTAAGAAACACAAGAAGCTTTCACAATTGTTGGAAACCTCTGTAAATATGACAAAGTTGGGAGCTGTCCTACTGCTAGTTGAGGGAAGCAACAGGGTCGCTGGCAGGACTGTAGGTGAGCTTGGTGTCAGAGAATAGGGCACACTGCATGCTGAGTGCCAGGATGTTGGGTGAGTCATGTGGCAGGATGGGCAGTTGTGGGCTCGGGGTGTAACCAGAAGACTCCCCAACACTCCAGCCCGCTCCCCAGCGAAGGCAAAGTCGGTGTAGGATGAGGGGGGTGGGTGCGAGTTGGAAGGACAATGGGAGGGGGCAGGAGGAGGGGAGAAACAGCGACCTAGCGACTCCGACGAAGAGAGGAAGGAGGGAGGGGTGTAATAATGGAGGTGGGCGGTTCGGTGTTTGGTGCTGAAGGATACACTGAAGAAGAAGAAGATCGCTGAGCTCGGATCGCGCTTTTACACCCGCCCTCCCCCTCCCTATCTGCGCTCGATTGTGGATCCTGCGAAGAGCCGGGGAGCCGCCGGAGCGCTGAGTGTATACAGAGACACATCCAGAGCGCTCGGTGTGCCCGTGTGAGTGTGCCCGAGTGAGTGTGTGAGGCGGCTGCGCAGCTCCTGTGCGCACACTACTAGCACACTGGCATTTCAGAGGAGGCCAAGCACACACAACTGAGAGAAAGTACTGTGCTCAGCCCGGCGGCGGCTCCCAGACCCCCGGCCCCCACCAGCATGGCTTCCGAGGAACTCTATGAGGTACAGTAAGCCGGGGAGCCCGGCCGGGGGCGGTTGGGAGGAGGGTGGGCAAACGGTGACCCCTCCAGGCAGCTCTTCTTCCCTTTTTCTCCTCACCCTCCCCTCCTCCTCCTCCTCCCGTGTCCCCACATTCCGGGGAGTGTGTATCCCGGTAGTTGTGTGTCTGTGTGGAGTTACTCCCGTCCCTGCTTCCTCCCACCGGCAGCTGCACCTTCATCTTCCTCCTCCTCCTCTTCCTCGTACTCTGTGCGCCTATATCGGCACTCATCAGCAAGCAGTTTGCTGGACAGAAATCGTGAGGAGAGCCAAGTGGTGGCCCGGCCTTCCTTCTCCTCCTCCTGTGATGAGGAAGATGAGGGGAGCAGCCGTGACAGTGACTTTGCTGTGTGTGCCGTGCAGGGAGAAGTAGCTGCCATGGCTCTCACAGGGGACAACGAGTTGGCTAAACACTTTGTGAACTCCTTGCACGACATCTGGTGCAGGAGCCGGGCTCTGAGGAGAAGTCATCTTTGTGAATGTGCTGAGGCAGCAGCAGGCACGTAGCGTGTGCGGGAGGGAGGGCAGACACGTGTGACTGGCTGCGGGGGCAAACTACTGACAAAGTCCTTACCTGCTGCTGCTGCTGGGACTTGTAGTGGCACATCCCCCATCTCCTCACTCGCCATCAGGCAGGGCTCTAGGCTGCCTATGCACATACTAAATAGGAGAAGTCCTGGCCAGCTGAGCCCACCAGGGCATGGGTGTTTTCCAGGAGTTTTGTTGGGGAATAGCCCAGCATCCGTTGACTTGCTAACATAACTTCCCTTGGCAAGCGGATGACCAACAAGCGACCACATGTTGATACAAAGTGTATGAGCATTTGGTTTCTCTGTTGCACTCAAGGATCATAGATGTGATGTACAGGATCACAGAGGATCCAGGAGATGTTACATTGTGTGCGAACATTGTAACAGAACATAACCCACAGGAAATAAAGAGTTTACCTCTATTAAACCTGTTGATTCATTACACTGACAAGTTCACAAGCCATTAAGACCCCGGTGCCAGTAGTCAGGCTGACTGGTAGTGGGCATGTAGCATGAGACATTGGTAGAAAGTAAAGCAAAAATTTCTCATGAGATTTCAAGGATTGTTCTATACAAGGTACACACCTGATCTAAGGCTAAAGAGGGAAAAAGTGATTTATCAAAATGTCTTTCAGTAGGAATCTCTTTGTTGCCCATAGCAACCAATCACAGCCAAGCTTTCACTTTACCAGAGCAATATGAAATGAAGGCAGGGCTGTGATTGGTTGCTGTGAACAATAAAAGAATCTTACTATAAGGGTAGCTTCACATGTACCGGATCCGCAGCGGATTTCACGCTGCGAGTTTGCAGCAAAATCCGCTGCGGATCCTTGTAGTGTGAAGGTCTATGGGGTTACATATCCGCATCAGAATTTTCATTCCACTGCGGATATTCCATAGGCTTTATTCTATGATTTGGCAGATTCCACCCGAAGAATGAATTCGCTCATTGGTGGACAGCGGAATCTGCCAAACCATAGAAGGAAGCCTATGGGATTAGCAGAGAGGCGAGCTGCAGAATCCGCGGCAGGTGATCGACTGGGATTCTATAGTGTGGACATTCCCTTAGGAAGGAGGATAAAGAAGCCAGTTGCCTTCTTTATTACTGTCTATTACGTCAGAAAAGGTGGCAGGTCTAGCTTGTGAACTGCACAGTTAGTTCCCTTCCAGCACCTCATCAATGAAAACTCTTGGCCCTTGAGTTGTTGCAAAACTACAGTTCCCATCATGCCAGGCGTTGGCTGTTCAGGCATGATTGGAACTGTAGTTTTGTAACAGCTGGAGGACCGTGAGTACCAGAAAGGGGAATCTGTGGACTTTGGGGCCAACACTGAATCAGAGAAACACTATACCTTTCATGATTGCAGAATATTAATCTTGCCTTTTAAAACTTTATAACTTTTGTCCTACCTGAACCATGGTTTCTGGGGGGTTCCTGCTTGCCTCACTGGCCTCGATTGTTAGATGACTTCCAATACCTAAACAGGAAGAGATTTATTAATCAAAGCCAGTGGGCCTGGGAGAAGCTGATAGGGACCACCTCAATGACAATGATGGTTTGCGCAGAATGAAAGTGATGAAGTTCTCTTTAATATGAATGGTGACCATTAGGGATGGTCCGAACCCTCCGAGGTCAGCATCAGATTCCCGCTGTCTGCCCGCTCCGTGGAGTGGGTGGATAAAGCAGGAGGACCGCCTGGAAAACTGGGATACAGCCTATGGCTATGGCTGTATCCCAGTTTTCCAGGCGGTCCTCCCGCTGGATCCGCCCGCTGCACGGAGCGGGCAGACAGCAGGAATAATTACCGAGAGTTCGGGTTCGTACGAACCCGAACCGAGCTCGGTTCAGACCATCCCTAGTGACCATGGTACCTTGTACCTTTTATAGTGTGCTGAGGATTGCTTGAAGTGTAAGTCCATAATGACTTGTATAAAGCAAACCACGTAGAAGAGATTTTTGAACAAAGATTATATCAAGGCAAACTGGGATCAAGCCTGGTTCGATAAAATCCCTTTTAATGGTGCGTTCACACCTACAGGATCTGCAGCTGATTTTCTGCAGCAGATTTCATTTAAATAACTAAACACAGCATCAAATCTGCTGCAGATCCTGTAGGTGTGAACGCACCCTAAAGCTGTCTGTGGCTTACCCCTTGCTCTTCTCTGAAATTGTCAGAGGCCTTTTTAAAGGGGTTATCCTGCGCTACAAAAATATGGCCACTTTTCCCCTCTCTCTTGTCTCCAGTTCAGGTGTGGTTTGCAATTAAGCTCCATTTACTTCAGTGAAACTGAGTTTGAAACCCCACCCAAACTGGAGACAAGAGAGGGGGAAAAGGGGCCATGTTTTTGTAGCGCTGGATAACCCCTTTAACCTCCTGAAGTGCCGAGCGCTGTAACACTTTTTCTCTACTCTTCCCATACTTGATCTTTCTTGTAATTTAAAGCGAATGTACCATCAGGTGCATTCGCTTTAACACGAACCACGGATAGATTGGTGCCGGCACAGGGAAGCCGGTGCTGCGGTCCATTTTTTGAACCGCAGCCCGGTTCCCGTGTATGTCGCCGTTCTATCCACAGGTACCGGGCCGGGGCTGAAGCACTGGAGGCGGGCCAGGCCACCCCCAGTGGGATAAATCCCCCGCCCCTCTATGACGTGGCTCCGTTAGAATTAATGAAGCCGCTTCATAGAGGGGCAGGGGATTCCAACTACTGGGGGCGGGCCAGCCTGCCTCCAGTGCTTCAGCCCCAGCCCGGTACCCATGGATAGAACAGCACTGTACACGGAAACTGGGCCACAGTTCAAAAAAGGGACCGCGGCATCGGCTTCCCCACGCCAGCGCCGATCTATCCGTGGGTCTTGTTAAAGCAAATGTACCTAATGGCACATGCGCTTTAAGCAGGGATAGTGGTGAGAGGGGGAGCAAGGAGGTGTTACAGCTTGCAGAATTTTATGAACTTGAGAGCCTCTTTGACACTTTGCACAGGAGAATGAAAGCGTTTTTCTATGTTCTGGAAGCAGAGATGAATATATTAAAGGGTACTATGTGTCTCCTTGCCCAAAAAGCTATCTAACACTGCCAGCAGTTTGGAACACGAGTTGCAGTTGACATATTCACTTTAATGCCATTGTTTTTTCAAAAATAAAAGGTCTGTAAAGACACATTTGCACTAATCCTCCTCCCACCTTAGCAATGCTATGCAATGCATAACAAGCTAAGCAATCAAGAAATGTAGTTGTCTGTTAAATGCAGCAACCTAACAGCCATGCACATCCCGTCCATTATAGTAATGCCACAGAAAGTCAGAAAAGATAGTTGTAAAGGGAATCGGTCTGCTGCAATTCATATTTCAAACTGCTGACACTGCTAGATAGCTATTTAAGGAGATCAAAGAGATACATGGTATCTTTCATATACATAGTGCTGAGAATGAAGTATTTTACCTTCATCTTTAGCAGTGGTTCCATGCTATAGGGAGTTTAATGCTTTTGTGTTTCTGTGCACTGGGGGTGGGACTGTCAGCAATGGCGGTAGTCCTGCCCCCAGTGGACCAAAACATCTAATCAGTATGAGGATTAAACTGCTAACAGTACGAAATCTGCGTTGAGGATGAAGGTAAAAAAACTTGCCTTCATCTTCAGCTCCCCGTGCATAGTTAGGAAATATTAGCAGGTTGGATGATTCTGACCTGTTGATAGTTTCCCTTTAAGTGTCCACATCCTCTTTGCTGTATAGCTAATTGCATAGACCTCTTAAGGTGCCTTTACACAGAGATTTAATTTACAGGTTTTTGAAACCAAAGCCAGGAACAGACTGTAAACAGAGAACAGGTCATAAAGGAAAGACTGAGATTTCTCCTATTTTCAAATACATTCCTGGCTTTGGCTTCAAAAATTTGTCAGCTAAATCTCTCTGTGTAAAGGCACAAATGAACAGAAGTGAAGTATTAGTCACTGAGTGCTGGATGGGCAGCCCTAAAGTACTTAGTTCTGATGGGTGGATGTCATCAAACTACTTGGATACTGTCATCCACTGCTTGGATACCAGCAAGACAAGAATGCGCAAAAGCATAAAAATAAATGTATTTTATATTACAAATGGCCCTTGTTTTGGGCATTTTGTTTATGTAGTAAATAAAAGTTCTTAATGGCGCCCTACATATCTGTATGTAGACATTGTCCTGATTTGGCAGTGTGTAGTAAGAATCCAGTTTTCAACATACAGACTGTGCTGACTGTAAAATGGAGCATATACTCTAAAATTGTGTCTATGAAATTACAAGGAATAAGAAATGCAGCACTCTGTGCACATGTAAAAGAAAGTATTTCTGATAAGGGTATTCCTATGATGTGAAAAATAATTCACCTGATATTTTATTTAGGATAATGAAAACACGGAGGACTGGTTTGGGTAAAGTTACCATTGTGTAGGTAGTTGAGCAAATGCTGGAAGTGTTGAGCGGAGAGACTGAACTGTTTGGGTTTGAAAACATTCTCCGAACTCAAACTCTCAGCAATTGGCTTCCCACATCTGCAGAAGTTGGATGCAGACTCAGGGAGTCCTGTTAAACATGGATACAGACATAGGTCTGTTGGTAGTGGATTTGATGTAAATGAATTACTGCAGGATGAATAGAAGGAGTCTTCCACCATGATTAGCACCCAACATCGCCTTAAACAATGCAAATTTATATGCTTGAGCTTGTTCACACTACGGTGCTTGTGGAAATATAATCCCCTCTCTTTATTGTCGGTAGTAGAATAATGTGATAGCTAGATATTTGCCAAATACTTTTGTTAATTATCCTTGTCTTGGTGATCATTTTAGTGTTGCTTGTTTGGAAATGTGTACATTTATTTATTATGGGTGGAATTTGTTAAGAGTAATATGATTTGTATGTGTGTGTAGAGGTTAAGGGGTTTGCATTGTTACGTTTCTTATCTTTTAAAAGGATTAATAAATAGTGAAAGAAAGCACTTTGTTACATTGACTTTTAGGCTATGTTCACACAACAGTTTTTATTAAAAGAGCTGCCTTTGTTTTTAATTAAAACAACGACTGTTCTTTTCATATTGAAATGTGTCACATTGAAATCAATACAAACAACTACTGTTGTTCACACAGTGTATTGAACAATGGCCATTGTTCGCTATGTCCTTGAAAATAATTGACGCCCGTTATTTCTGGCCATTCTGCATTTATTTCAATGTTATTTTCAATGCAACAACAATTTCGTTCTTTGACACTTAAGATGGCCATTGTTTTTGAGTGCCAAACAATGGCCGTTGTCCATACTGTGTGTGAACATAGCCTTACCAGTAATAATTGCAACATGACACTCCCTGTTGTTCAAGATGACTGTTTTACACTGAAGAATATCACTTTTTGAAAGTCTTTTACATTTATGCAGAAGTTGCGCATTTCTGGTCTTTCCTCATCATTTCTATTGGGGTCAGGATTCCAGATAGGGTAGTGCCACATATTTATAATATTATTTATTTATTTTTACCTGAAAATTCTTCATGTAGCCTATGTAGTGACATGGCACCATTTTGGTACTTTGACCTAGATTTATCAATCTGCCTTAAACCAAACATGTCTCCTCTTGCCCATAGCAAAATCACAGCTCAACTTTTATTTTACCAGAACTTGTCAACAAATGACAACTAAGCAGTAATTTGCTGCTATGGGCCCTTGACTTTTTCATAGTTAGTTTGTGTTGCACAGAACAGCTGTCGTTGACCACAACTTACACGTACAGATATAGGGGGAGATTTATCAAAGGGTGTAAAATATAGACTGGTGTAAACTACCTACCATAACCAATTACAGCTCAGCTTTCAGCTCTGGTAAAAGGGTCTGTGAATGGTTGCTGTGGGCAGTTTACACCAGTCTATATTTTACACCCTTTGATAAATCTGGGCCATAGTGCTTTGCAGTACTGGAAGTCATCACTGGCTTAACATGAGACTTTTGGAACCATTGAAAGGGAGGAATTGAGCTGAACACTCACAGCAGCATGAGATGAGTAAGGCTGTAAAATTCTAGTACCATGAAGAATTTGTGGCCTTCAGTTGTAGCAAATCACATGAGTGAGCAGAGCAGCCCCACACCATCACATTACCACTCTTATGGCTGACAGCTGGTATGATGTTCATATTATGGAATGGGCTACTTGATTTATACCAGGCATCATGGGAGCAGTATCATATAAATAGTTATAAATTTGACTTACGGTGATTTTCTATTTTCCTCAAGTGCAAGACAGAGTTATTGTTATCATCACAGTACAGTGGTGGCTTGGATTACGAGCATAATTTGTTCCGGGACCGTGCTTGTAATACAAATCCACTCTTAAACCAAAGCAAATTTTTCCATAAGAAATCACTGATATGCCGACAATTGGTTCCACACCCCAAAAATAATGACTTATTATTCTGAATAACATATAAAACAGATGAATAAAACATTCAGAAACAGCAGAACATGTGATATTATAAGTTACTGTACAGTAATGAAGGGCTGATGGAGCATGAAGGAATGAGCAGGGCAGATGTGAGTACATAAATGCAGCACTCTGTCCAGTGAGAGTGGGGTTACAGCTATGGAGAGATTACCTCCACAGTCCTGTCCCCTAATGTAAGCCCCAGCCTAAAGTGGATCTGCTATGATTTGGAAGGTGAGGGAGACTTCCTGGGTCAAAGTACAGTGCTGTAGACCCCGCAATGCAGACCATGTCCCTCCTCCACTCGCGCTCTCACCCAGTACAGGGAGTTCTTAAACCAAAACAATGCTCTTAAACCAAGTCACAATTTTGAAAAACTGTGAGCTCTTAAACCAAGGTACCACTGTATCTCCTCTCTTGCTACTCTTCCATAACTAATTTAGACAGTGTGGAGTCATGAACATGGTCTTAGGATGAGACTAGAGATGCCTACATTTCTTTGGAGATTTTGGGACTTTTTGGGGCTTTCCGGCAAAAGTTTAGAAGTTTAGCTCCTATTCTACTGGTTTCCATTTCAGGATAACTGCTTTTGTACCACTCGCTCACATTCATTTTGTTACCTCTCCCTTAACCAGTCTGTTGGTACAGGGAACCTATGCTGCTGTGATGACAGGACTAGCAAGCAAGCAAGCAAGGTCACTCTACAAACATACAGACAGTGTGTAATTCCCCCTTAGGTCTCACTCTCACACTTTCACTTTGAAGGGAGTGAGTCTGGGGGTTTCAGTTGGGTCTGAATGAGTTTTTAGAAAAGTTCAATTGAGGGTTGGTCAGCAGAGCATGGGACAGATTTGCTGTCAAGCCCCGTATCCCAAGCCACCTGGACAAGGGCAAGGAGCCAAATGAATAATTATCAGCAGCCATTTTGATGATAAAAAGGACAATTCTAGTGTAAGTTACTATTTGAAAATGGCATCCGGGCAGCCCCTCTGCCCGGCTCCTACCCGCTCGCTGCCATGGGAATAAGGAAGGCTGCTCGCTGCTACGGGAACAAGGAACAAGCTAGCGCTGACCTGATAGGTCGGCGCTCGTTTCTTCCTCTGAATCGCCCTGTGTAATAGGGGCGTTAGCCATCTCCTTTCAGTAAGGTGTAGGAGGTCTTCCAGAGTTTTGATCCTTCCTGCCTTCCAGAAGGAAAACAAAGGATTTTCATAGCCTGGCCTGAAATCTATTGCTTTCCACAGTGGAAAGTGTTTCGAGCATTTTACCGATTTCTATGCTACCATAGTATCCCGCAAAAGTAATAAGTTTTTGATGGCTGGAGGTAACGATGTGAGAGGTCCATGAACAATGGCCATGAGGTCCCAAGGGCTGGCTAGTTGTTGTTCCAGAGGAATATTAGAGTGAAAGCATGAGTTCTAAATTTTATTTTATTTATTAGAGTTAGATTAAAAAAACTTTTTATTTTGTTCTAATTTGTTTCCATTTTCTTACTGTAATTTTTTTTTTTTTTTACCTTTTGTTCATTGTTTGAGGGGGCTGCCATTTTGCCTGGACAGTTCTTAACAGAATTTAGTGACCTGCTTTACAGCAAGACTCATGGACATAGACAGAGTCTGTCCTCTTGAGATGAATGTGAAACATCACTGAGCATGCTCTGTGACCTTTGAAGCGGTCATTCTACAGGGAGCTGCTATTATCTCCTCTATCTGGGTGTCACTGCAGTGCTGTACAGATCACTTAACAGCAGTCTACTTTTAACACCAGAGACATAACAGGAAGTCTCAGCTAAGTCTTAGCTAATAATTTCACAAAAAATTATTAAAGTGTCACTGTGGTTCCATTTTTTCCCCCCAGAAATCAATAGTTCAGGGGATTTTAAGAAACTTCCTAATTGGGTTTTTTAGGCAAATATGCCATTATCTGCATTCAAAACGACTTTCCCCAGGCCCCCCCCCTCCTCTCTCTCATCCACTGTTCATTATCAGGAAATCTCGACTCTTTTACACAGTCTGGCCCTGTCTGTTCTATGGAAAGGGGGGAGGAGGGAGAATGGAGATTAGTCGCCAGCAGAGAACAAAGGATTACACAGTGGGAGCCGCTGAAAGCCCCTATTCGGAGGTCAGAGAGGTCAGTGCTGACTGTCAGAGAAGATAGCTGGTGATGTAGCTGTAAATTACGTCTTTGCTGTCCTGTGTTGGTGCCTCATCTGCCTCCACCCCGCATTTTTAGTCTAATAAACCCAATTACAAAGGTTCTTAAAATCGCCTGTACTATTGATTTCTGCAAAAAAAATTTAAACGACAGTGACACTTTAAAAAATATGTTTAACATAAAAACATAATTTAAACAATAAGTCATTTTGTGAAATGAAATTTATTTTCTAATGATACCTTTAATTTTACCATAAAATGCAAAAATAATTTTTTGTGAGGTAAAATTAAAAAATATGCGTTTTTGGTTATTTTTGGGGCTTTTATTTTTACACAATGCAATTTAAAGTTAAACTGACACATTCTCTGGGTGGTTATGATCATGATATGCAATTTATATAGGTTAGATTTTATTTTCCAATCTAAAAAGAATTATAAACATTTTCCAAAAAATATTCATAAAATTTTGGCGGTTGGAATTTTTTTTCATTTACAGAACTCACTGTATGCAATCAATAATCTTATATCTTAATAGTTTGTTCAATATGTTATATCTTAACCCCTTCCCTCCCAGGCCAATTTTCATTTTTGCGCTTTCATTTTTGCCTCCTTGTTTTTAAAAGGCCTTAGCGCTTGCATTTTTTTACCTATAGACCCACATGAACCCTCATTTTTTGCGACACCAATTATACTTTGCAATGACAGATTTAATCTTTAAATTTTTCCATAAAATATGCTGCAAAACCGGGAAAAATTATTTGTGCATTAAAATTTAAGAAAAAGTGCAATTCTTTTGATTTTGGGGGGGTTGTGTTTGCGATGTTCACTCTAAGGTAAAACTGACTTGTTATTTATGTTCCTCAGTTCAGTATGATTACAACTATATGTTACTTGTATAACTTTTATTTTATTTTACTATTTTATTTAAAAAAAATTAAAACCTTTTGTAAAAAAAAAAAATACTTTGTAAAAAAAATTATTCCCATGCTTTAACGCTTTTATTTTTGGTCTATGGGGCTGTGTAATTTTTTGCGCCATGATGTGTGCTTTCCCATCAGTACCTTGTTTTCATATATGCAACTTTTTGATAACATTTTATTACAATTTTTCTGGATTTGATGAGACAAAAAAATCAACAATTTTGCACTTTGGTAGGTTTTTACACTTACATGGTTTACCATGCAAAATCAGGAATGTGATCATTTTAATCGTTATGGTAATACCAAATATGTTTATTTTTTTAATTATAAAATGGGAAAAGGGGGTGATTTAACCCCTTAACGACATCGGGCGTAAACTTACGCCCTCGCGCCCTGGTACTTGGCGCATCAGGGCGTAAATTTACGCCCGATGTTTCCCCGATCGCTGCGTGTTCACACACAGCGGTCGGGGAAGATGGCCTGCTATAAATCATAGCAGGCCATCTTAGCTTCACGGCACGGGGGGTGGTTAACACCCCCCGTGCTTACGATCGCCGCTATAGGCTGATCAATTCAGATCAGCCAATAGCGGCGATCGGAACCTTTCCGGGTCATCGGCGACCCGATGACCCGGAAAAAAATGGCGGTCGGTGCTGTCCGAGGACGGCACCGACCGCCATTACTGTAAAAAGTAATGGTGATCGCCGTGCCACCGGCCCGATCGCCGTGAACGGCCGGCCGGCCGTTCACGGCGATCGGGCCGGTGGCACGGCGATCAGAGTCCCACAAAATAGTAAATACCTGCCCTGGACCCCTCAGCTAGGCAGCCGAGGGGTCCAGAGCAGGTATTTGTACATTACTCACCTGTCCCGGGCTCCTGATCGGCGTCTTCCGGGTTCGCGGCATCCTCGTCTTCGTTCGGGTCTTCGGCTTCTTCCGTGACGTCACGTTCGGCTTCTCTCGGCTATTTTCGGCTCCAGCGTCGGCTGTTTCCGTATTTTGCGCTCTGCTGCCCTCTAGCGGCTGATAATGTGTAATACACGTATCAGCCACTATAGGGATGTTCAGAATGTAGAAATTTTTATTTTTATTTTTTTCAAATTTTTTTTTTTCTATTTTCCGCACCCTATCGCCGCTGAGTGTTGATCAGCATCGCACGAAAGTGCGCTGCTAATCAGCAACTCCTCCTTTTTGGCGTAGGGTGTTTTTTTTCTATATTCTACTGCCACGGTCTGCTTATAAGTGCAGACCGTGGCAGTAGAATATATCACCAACTCCTTTGTTGGCGTAGGTTTTTTTTTTATACTTACTGTAAAAAAACACGTAAAAAACACTACATTACACCACACTACATTGAATAAAGTTTGACACTACACCACTACATACCCCATATACCAATCCCCGTATAAAGATGGCCCCCAGGGTGTTTTCGGCGTCAGAGGGATACGTTATTATTACCTCCGACACCGAAACAGCCAGTGAGGATGAATGGGGGGGATCGTTCTTTCCTCCATTCATCCTCATCCTCCAATGACATGTCTGGGGGGTAGCGTAGCGTACGCTGCCCCCCAGACACGTCTTTTCCGCCAGTACCGTCCCAATAAGAGATGACGGTATGGAGTGAAATTCTACAATCTCTGTGAGAGTACCTCAGGGTACACTTACAGATTTAGGGTACGTGCACACTGCGGAATGGCAAAGGATAACCCTTTGTGCATTCCGCAGCTGGCACCCGCCGGCGGACTGATGCGGGCGCATGTCTCTACCCGTGTCATAGACTCCATTCTATGCACGGGCGGATTCCATCGTCCATCCAAAGAATGAATACGTTGGACGGAGAGCGGAATCCGCCCGTGCATAGAATGGAGTCTACGACACGGACGGAGACGTGCGCCTGCATCAGTCCGCCGGTGGGTGCCAGCTGTGGAATGCACGAAGGGTTATCTGTCGCGATTCCGCAGTGTGCACGTACCCTTAGAGTGTATGTAGGAAGGGACACCCGAATCCAGCCCCCAGATGCCCCCTCCCCCCCCATCCTCGGAGTTAGTGGGAAGATCGTTCGGGAACTGATCTTCCCACTGCTGGATAAAGGTCACCACCACCTGTACGGGGATAACTTTTATACCAGCACCCCCTCTTCCGGTCCCTCGCTGCCTGAGCTACTGTAGCTTGCGGCACGATCCGAACATATCAGAAGTAGTAATAGGGCCCTAATATTTAGCAGCCATGGAGCGGACCCAGTGCTTCTGGATATGAAGGACCCCGTATCACACCAGGACAACATTTTCCAGGTGACGTCCCCCACACTGGAGAACAGGAGACCCCAGAAGAAGTGCAGAGTGTGGCGTAACAGGGGGATCAGGAAGGACACCATTTTCCCGTGTGACACCTGTCCTGATCCCCCCGGCCTCTGCATACTGGATCGCTCCAAGGCGTACCACACGTCACTGGGGTTCTACATTATCTAAATTCTGTCCCTTATTCCTATTTCAGGGGTCACGTTGATCCAGGGATTATTCTGATCGCCAATATGGAGTCGGGAAGGAATTTTCCCCTGTGATGAGGCTACTGTCGTCTGCCTTACGAGGGTTTTTTTTTGCCTTCCTCTGGATCAACACAGGTTGAGTTTGATGGACACCTGTCATTTCCAACCTTATAAACTAATAATTGGCCTAATCCCCCCAAATAAATTAGAATTGTCCCTTTTCCCCAGCTAAGTAGGTATGGCTGCCATTCCCATTAGAGGATGCCATGATGCAATTACAAAGCCTCTGTGCGGCCAGGACAGTAGAAACCCCCCACAAGTGACCCCATTCTGGAAACTACACCCCATAAGGAATCTAAGAAGGGGGGCAGCGGGGATATGGCCCCCTGGTGACGGCCACATTTGGGACGTGAAAATGAAAAAAATTGTATTTTTTATTTTCTCGGCACATGTTCTACGTAAGTGCCCGTCACCAGTGGGGTCCATATGCTCACTGCACCCCTTGTTAGATTCCTTATGGGGTGTAGTTTCCAGAATGGGGTCACTTGTCGGGGGTTTCTACTGTCCTGGCAGCACAGGAGCTTTGTAATTGCGACATGGCCTCCATCCTCCATTCCAGCCTCTAAATGGCGCTCTGTCCCTTTGGTGACTTGCCCTGTGCCCATATGGCACATTATGCCCACATGTGGGGTATTTTCGTACTCAGGGGACACTACCCTACACGTTTTGTGTTCATTTTCTTTTTTAACCCCTTGTGGAAATGGAAAAAAATCAAGGCTAGACCAACATTTAGTGTAATTTTTGTAAAATTTTTACTCTAAATCATTAATCTTGTCATGTTTTTTCATTTTCACAAGGGGTTAAAAGATAAAAAAAACATTTAATGTGTAGAGCAATTTCCCCTGAGTACGGAAATACCCCACATGTGGACATAAAGCGCCATGCGGGTGCAGGGTAAGCCTCCGAAGGGAAGAAGCGCCATTTGGTTTTTGAAGGCTGGATTTGGATGGAATGGATTTCGAGGGGCCATGTTGCATTCAAAAGGCCCCTGTGTTGCCAAGACAGTTGAAACCCCCCACAAGTGACCCCATTATGGAAACTGCACCCCTCAAGGAATGTAACAAGGGGTGTAGTGAGCATATGGACCCCACTGGTGACGGACACAAATGTGGAACAATGTGGCGTGAAAATGAAATATTACATTTTTTACACTATAATGTTGGTTTAGCCTTGAATATATCATTTTCACAAGGGGTTAAAAGAGGAGAAAAAAAACAAAATGTGTAGCGCAATTTCCCCCGAGTCCGTAAATACCCCACATGTGGACATAAAGCGCCATGTGGGCGCAGGGCAAGCCTCCGAAGGGAAGGAGCACCATTTCGTTTTTGAAGGCTGGATTTGGATGGAATGGATTTTGAGGGGCCATGTTGCATTCAAAAGGCCTCTGTGTTGCCAAGACAGTTGAAACCCCCCACAAGTGACCCCATTATGGAAACTACACCCCTCAGGGAATGTAACAAGGGGTGTAGTGAGCATATGGACCCCACTGGTGACGGGCACAAATGTGGAACAATGTGGCGTGAAAATGAAATATTACATTTTTTACACTATAATGTTGGTTTAGCCTTGAATTTATCATTTTCACAAGGGGTTAAAAGAGAAAAAAACACACAATATGTGTAGAGCAATTTCCCCCGAGTCCGTAAATACCCCACATGTGGACATAAAGCACCATGTGGGCGCAGGGCAAGCCTTCGAAGGGAAGGAGCACCATTTGGATTTTGGAGGTTGGATTTGGCTAGAATGGATGATGAACGCCATGTCGCATTTACAGAGCCCTCGTGCTGCCAAAACACTGGAAACCCCCCACAAGTGACCCCATTCTGGAAACTGCACCCCTCAAGGAATCTAACAAGGGGTGCAGTGAGGATATGGACCCCTTGATGATGGGCACATTTGTGCCATGAAAGTGAAAAAATGAAAATTTTCCCTTTCACGTCACATTGTTCCACATTTGTGCCCGTCACCAGTGGGGTCCATATGCTCACTGCACCCCTTGTTAGATTCCTTGAGGGGTGTAGTTTCCAGAATGGAATCACTTGTGGGGGGTTTCCAGTGTCTTGGCAGCACGAGAGCTCTGTAAATGCGACATGGCCCTTGAAATCCTTTTCAGTAAAATTCGGCTTCCAAAAGCCAATTGGCGCTCCTTCCCTTTGGAGGCTCGTCCTGCGCCCCCTTGGCACTCTATCGCCACATGTGGGGTATTTCTGTACTCGGGAGAAACTGCGCTACACATTTTTTGTCTTTTTTTGCCTCTTATCCCTTTAAGAAAATGAAAAATTGAAGGCTAGAACAACGTTTTAGTGTAAAAAATAAATTTTTCTTTTTTCACGCCATATTGTTCAGAAAATCTGTGAAGCACCTGTGGGGTCCAGATGCTCACCGCACCCCTTGTTACATTCCTTGAGGGGTGTAGTTTTCTAAATGGTGTCCCTTTAGGGGTGTTTTTTAGGTTTTGGCACCCCAGAGCCTCTGCCAACCTGAAGTGGTACAGTCAAAAATGACCAAATATAACGGAGGCGTTGAAATTCACTAGGCGCTCCCTTATATCTGAGGCTTGTGGTTGCGTCAAATAGCGCAATACGGCCACATATGGGGTATTTCTATAAACTGCAGAAACGGGGCAATAATTATTGGGGTGCATTTCTCTGGTAATAGGTTTATAATTATGAAAAATATTGGATTACAATAAAATCTCTGCACAGAAAATTAAAATTTTCAAATTCCTTACACACTTAGCTTTTATTTCTGTGACTCCCCTAAAGGGTTAAAACACTTTCTGGATATGCTTTTGCAGAGTTTGGGGGGTGCAGTTTCTGAAATGGGGTGCTTTGTGGGGCTTTCTAACATACAGGCTCCTCAAATACACTTTAAACCTGAACAGGTCCCTAAAAATATCTGATTTTGAAATTTTACTGAAAATTTGGAAATTTGCTGCTAATGTTTTAAGCTTCCTATCGTCTAAAAAAAATGAAAGATAGTTTAATAAATGCCGCCAACATAAAGTAGACATGTTGCTAATGCTATTTAATATATAATTTATGTGGTATAACCACTTTCTGTATACGCAAAGAAGTTTCAAAGTTGGAAAAATGAATTTTTTCACATTTTTTCACATTATTTGGGTTTTTTTCATAAAGATTTGTTATGAGTATCGACTCCAATTTACCAGAAATGTAAAGTACAATATGTCACGAGAAAACAATCTCAGAATCAGCCGGATAGGTAAAAGCATCCCGAAGTTATTAATGACTAAAGTGACACTGGTCATATTCATAAAATTTGTCTCTGTCATTAAGGCCATTTCAGGCTCTGTCCTTAAGGGGTTAAAGTGTCACTGTCATTATAACTTCCAAAATCTAAATCAACAGTAGATGTGAACTGAAGCAAGTTTGCGATATACATTCATTATTTTTTTTTGTTATCATCATGCTGTAAAACAAAGCTGAACTTACCAGAATTCGAGGTCCAGTCTCCAGAAGGCAGATTTTGTGACTTGTGCTGGTTGAAGAAAACAGACTAAACACAGGAATTCCAAACAGTACAGAGAATCACGGCTCAATGTGTTCATCAATCACATTACTGCCTTCTCTCTGTGAGCGCCGAGATGGCCTGGGATATACAGGACTTCCTGTTTTCTGACTTTCCTGTTTTTTGGGTAAAAACTGTTCGAAAACAGAAAGTGTCATGTTTTCTATGATAGCTAAAAAAAAAAAAAAAATAATGAATGTAAATTGCAAACTTGTTCTATATCACATCTACTGCTGATTTAGATTTTGAAAGTTATAATGACAGTGACACATTTTTTTCTTAATTAAATATTTATTTTTATTTTATTGCTATACACCCACAATATAACATAAGTAATTCTTGTTAAAACAACAATATCCCATACAAATGTGCAAATACAAAAGCCCTAATTACACATCATTACAAAAACATAATAATAACCCTCCACCCCAGACAGGCTCGTCCAGCACGGGACAAAAAGAAAAAAAAACAGTGACACTTTAAACTTTTGTTAGGAGAGGGGATTTTTTTTATTAATAAAAAGCTTTTTTTTTAATACTTAAATTTTTAGTCCTTTTAGATTAGATCAGTGCTGTATTACTCTGGGCTGCTGCAGCCCAGATCTTTAGATTACCGAGCAGTGCCCCCTTTTCCTTTGAGAGGATTTTACCTGGAACATCTTTTCCCCATATTTTTTAGGGGCCATTTATATATTTAAATAAGTTAATCATATCTCCCCTTAAACTTCTCTTCTCCAGACTAAACAAATTTAATTCTTTTAATCTATCCTCATAACTAAGATGCTCTATTCCCCTTATTAGTTTAGTTGCCCGACTTTGTACCCTCTCCAGCACTAGGACGTCCTTTTTATGAATCCAAAGTAAAAAAAGGAATCACAGCTCCAGCAATTGTAGAAAAAATATCAAAAAATCTTTATTTCCGAAGCATATTAAAAAACACACAGGTTAAAATCAGCATGCCGACGCGTTTCAGGGTCAAGCAACATATTCATGAATATGGGGCTTGACCCTGAAATGCGTTGGGGTGCTGATTTTAACCTGTGTGTTTTTTAATATGCTTGGCCCTTTTAAAATTAAACGTTTTTGCCCTCCCAACCTGTCTTTCTTTTCTACACTTTAAGCTAAAAGTGACTATATTGTTGTCACTATTACCCAGGTATTCATGGACAGTGACATCCCCAACCAGCTCAGCACTGTTAGAAATCCAACAATGCATCAATTTTTTCACCGTTTACCTCCCATAAATCTCCGTACTGTCGGCGCTGTGGGGACATCTTTACGCCAGGTGCAGAAAATGCTGGACTAAATGTAAATGTCCCCCTAATATACGTTTTGTATGAAGGGTGTTTGTTTTTCTTTATCCAAGTTTTCGTTTTATACTGTTTTGTTACTTAAAGGTTTTGTCTATTTGGGTTTTCCAAATGTAAAAGTAAAAAAAAATTACTAATTTAATTTCTAGTTTCCATTCTTTTCACATTGTGCTGAAAATTGAGCTGACATAAACTGAGAGCTTCCTGCGCTTCCTTATGTGTCAGTGACATGTATGAAAGGGTTGGCTCCTTGGCTTGGTTCTTTATCAAAGTTAGGTCCCTGCTTTGTCTCCACATCTGCTGTAATGGAGCTGTTTTATAAGTATATTAGTAAATTTGTTTATATTACATTTGGAAAACAATAATGAACTCCTGATGTTGAACAACTCCTTTAAAGGGGTTGTACAGTTTAAAACATTTTTCTCCTATTCTGACCCTTTGCCAAAGTTATACATACCACCCATGTCCTTTCAGTACCAGAATGGTAATTTTCCCTGACTTTGTCCCCCCTCTCCAGCTGCACAGGAAGTTCTGTAGTTCTGAAAATTTCTCTGACTGTCCTCCATTTTGTGCCAATACGTCAGAGAAGGTGTAATGTCACTGGGCGGTCCTGGCAGTGAGAGAGTCTCTCCTAATTGGTCCCCTTCAGGGCTAATTTAAATATTTGGGCGTATGAACTCCTATTGGTCTAGTAGACTTGCGTGAGCAGCAGCCAGATTCTAGCCCATGTAGAATAGCTGACAGCTACTGTAATGTCTGTACTGTCATGTCCCTGAATGTACATACAAGTTCTGCTGGATTACAGTGTCTTCCTGATGATGTAGCAGAGCTGAGTTTCACTACAGTGCCGCCATGTTCCTGGAGGTAATTTTGCTCCAGGAACATGGCAGCTCCGCAGTGGAAATGCTGTAATCCAGTAGAGTTTAAATGTACATTCAGGGACATCACTCTGCACCCTGCCACTGCCCACTCTAGCTGCCCACCTTCCCCTGGATTCCCCCCCCCCCTCCCCGAGGAGCCCAACCCCCTGGCCAGGATATCCATCACTCGGCAGTGGAAGGTGAGCGCGCGCTGTATGCAAATTACAAAAGATGAGCCCGATGCCCATAGAGAATGACTGGAGCCGTCATTCTCTATGGGCGTCTGACTCATCTCTGGAGCGTGCGCTCATGGCTGCCGACGATGATATTTCCATCCCGGACCGGCTCCAGGAGGGTAAGTATCCCGAGATTTTATTAAATCTGGGCCAATGCTTGCTGTGGTGTGTCTCATGAAATGTATGCATATGTTCCTTAAAGGGGTTGTCCACTTTATAGTAAAATAGGTCAGTGTACAGTATTAGTAAGTGTACTCAATGTACTGTATATACTGACAGCAGTTCCCTGTGTACCTCATACAGGTAAAATCAGACTCCCCTCCTCCAGGCTGTGCTGCCCTGCTCTGTGGTGTTTCTGTCCATAAGATGACCGACCCTGTGTCCTCCATAGACACATACAGGCTCAGTGGTAGACACTTAGGGGGGGGGGGGGGGCGAGGCAGGGTCACATGCTCCTCTATGTCGGCCATTTTATGGACAGGAACACTACAGAGTGGGGCAGTACAGCCTGGAGGAGGGGACTCCGATATTAGCTATATAAGGTACACAGGGAGCAGCTGTCAGTAAATGCGGTGAGTACTCCTACTAATACTGTACACTGAACTGTTTTACTAAGTAGCCAACCCCTTTAAATTTTTATTTTAGCAATTTTATTTAATGATCTTAATTGATTTATAACAGCAATACTAACAACATGACAATTTCCATTTACCAGTTTACACAGTAATAATACATTGAAGACAGAATTTCTCTAAAAACCAACACCGCCATAATCCCACTTACAGCAGTAATCAAAGAAATCTTTGATCTTCCTGTCTTAACCCCTTGTAGGCTTAATTTAAAGCTCATATGATCTACCTTATATGGAGAGATAGCTTATAGTCTGTTAGGGTTTATGTAGCTTTTTGTTTCGTTGACTTAAACATGGGTGTGCCCTAATAACTCACTGGGATTTTGTCAATATATAGGCTAATGATGTAGAAATGTCAGTACACTATAGTAAAAACTAATTAATTTTGATCTATCAATGAGGTTAGAATTCATTACTTATAGTATTATAAAGGAGAAAAGCAATTTACAAGATTAATGTTTATAAAATATTAGTGCACAACACCAAATAGTAGACACATAATGGTAACATCACAAATGATTTTAACCCCTTAAGGACCGGGCTAATTTTCATTTTTGCGATTTCGTTTTTTCCTCCTTGTGTGTGTATATATATATATATATGTGTGTATATAAGGCCATAGCAGTTGCATTTTTACACCTATGGACCCACATAAGCCCTTATTTTTTGCGTCACTAATTGTACTTTGCAATGACAGGCTGAATTTTTGCATAAAATATGCTGCGAAACAAGAAAAAAAATTATATGCGCGGTGAAATTGGAAAAAAAAACGCAATTTTTCTTTGTGCCTACACCATGTGTCCTATGGAAAAACTGACATGTTATATATGTTCCACAAGTTGGTACGATTAAAACGATATGTAACATGTATAACATTTATATTAATTGATGGCTCGTAAAAAATTAAAACCTTTTACAGAAAATAAAGGTTCCTTAAAATCGCTCTATTCCCATTCTTATAGCACTTTTATTCTTTGGTCTATGGGGCTGTGTCAGGTGTCATTTTTTGCGCCGCGATCTGTTCTTTCTATCGGTACCTTGATTGCGCATATGCTACTTTTTGATCACTTTTTATAACAATTTTTCTAAATTTGATGCAACTAAAAATGCGCAATTTTGCACTTTGGAATTTTTTTTGCCCTTACGTTGTTTACCGTGAGGGATCATGAATTAAATAAATGAATATTTCGGGCGATGACGCACACAGCGATACCAAACATGTTTATTTATTTATTTTTATTTATAACATGGGAAAAGGGGGCGATTTGGACTTTTAATAGGGGAGGGGGTTATTTATTAATAAAATCACTTTATTCTTTTTTCACCAACAGTAATTAGAATATACACAGCACTGATCTCCCATTGAGATCAATGCTGTGTATATAATAGAGCAATGATCCATCAGATCGGTCCTCTATTATAATGGTCTGCTGCAGACCATCTAAATGGATTGCTGACCCGAGATCAGCGTCATTCCGACGCTGAGCCCCGGCCGGCTCATTAGGACGGATCTCCCCTCAGCGATCGCATCGCGGGGGGGGGGGGGGGGGAGGTCCCCCACTAGACACCTGGGAGAGGGGGCACAGATACTATCCAAATGCAGCTGTCAGCTTTGACAGCTGCATTTGAACAGTTAATTAGCCGGCCGCGGCGGCTAATACCTGCGGTCCCTAGCTGCACATAGCAACCGGGGACCGCGGGCTGCAGAGAGGGCTCACGGCGGGAGCCCTTTCTGCTTACCGTTAACGGCCACATGATGGGTATACCCGTCATGCGTTGTTAAGGGGTTAAGTAGCAACAATTGCTGAACTAATTCCCATATTTCTCCGAGATATAAATTGTTACTATTATAAATATGATATTAAGGTTAGATGTAGGGGTTTGAGACCCTCTAAGTGTATCCAGGGTGCCTTTCAGGTCTTGAGCTGCGTGAGTATGCTTGTTCAAGAGCTACTCCAGAGTGCTCGATACTTGAGTAAAATTGCAAGTCTCCTCCCCTGTTTGGTAGCTTTACTTAGCCAATAAACATGTGGAGAAGGGGCTAGCACATCCTGCTATGCTGTAACCATGTTGGCTGCTGGCATAGCAGTGATTGGCGTGCCGCATAGGGTGACCTTTGTCAAATGTGTACTAGCTGTCCATACCCCTGACCCACATGCACAAGTGATAAACATGCAAATTGCTAAACTGCTAACCCAGGAGATATTGCCATATAGGCTTTTGGGACCTGAGGCATTCCACAGCCACTTGGTGACAGCCGTCCCTCGGTATTCAGATGACACTATTTTACCTGCTGTGGTGTTTCCACCTTACACCAGAATGTGACAGGTAACATCACCCATGCCCTAACCAATGCAATTGCTTGGAAGTTTCACCTAACCACCAACATTTGGACAAGTGCTTGTGGCCAGGGTTGCTACACAGATTGCACACTGGGTGAACCTTGTGGAGGCCGGGACCAAGCCGGATCCCTGGGTGAGGAGATGAGGAGAACAGGCATCCAACACAAGCATGGGAGGGAGTATGTAGCTGACCTTACCATTGTCCTCCCTGATCCGTCTGCACCTTTTTGACTATTGGGTGTCTAAGCTGGACACACGTCAGAAACTGGCGCTGTACACTTTGGAGTTGCTTGCCTGCCCTTTATCTTGTCAGAGAGGGTATTTAGCGATGCTAAGGGATCATTACTGATAGATGTACCCATCTGTCAACTTATAATGCTGACAGGCTGATACTTACCAAAATGAATAAAGCCTGGATTTCCCTAGACTTTGCTGCTTCATGCAGGTGGAGAAACTAAGTCAAGAGCCAGATGCGTTTGCAAGCTGTAACTGGATAGCCATATATCCCTATTACCCTCAAGAAAAGCTATATTTTGCATTGTACTTTATGGGGAGAAAAATATACATGACAGCACATCCACACAACTTATGACTTACCATCTGCTTCTTAGCACAATATACTACTAAAATCAGGAATTGGTTACATTTTGATCAAAGTGCATAAGCCCACACACCACATCAAGGTTACTGATAAAGTGTTGGTCCCTAACTTAAATTGTCGTAGTCCTGCGCAGCAACCACCACCACAACAACACCGGCGCCACGGGAGGAAGTAGCCCAGTTGCCCGGCAACCCCAGCATTGCCAGACATAGCCCCCCTGGGCTCTGGGCCACAGACACATTGCCGCCATAGCAATGGCCGCTGCAATTAAATAACACCACACAACAGGAGAAGCAGATGGGAAAAAAAAAATCTTACCCTTTGCTATCAGTCAGTGAGACTGAGTAAAGCCAGGCTCTGACCCTATATATACTTACTGATTAAAGGGGTAGTGCGGCGCTAAACAATTATTCACAAAATAACACACATTACAAAGTTATACAACTTTGTAATGTATGTTGTGTATGTGAATGGCCCCCTTCCCCGTGTCCCCCCACCCACGCTAGACCCAGAAATGTGGGGCATTATACTCACCGCATCTCTTGTCGCCATCTTGGGACAATGACGTAGTCTTTGGGAGGCCGGCCGAACCGCTCTATCCGTCCCTCATGCCGACCCCCATAACTGTTCTTAGCCGCGATTGGCTGAGCACAGTTATGCTCAGCCAATCGTGCTGAGCTGCTGACGCGGCAGAGGGGGGCCAGCATGAGGGACGGAGAAAGCGGTTCGGCCGGCCTCCCAAAGACTACGTCATTGTCCCAAGATGGCGGACAGAGGTTGACACGAGATGCGGTGAGTATAATGCACCACACTTCCGGGTCTAGCGTGGGTAGGGGGGGGGACACAGGGAAGGGGGCCATTGTTATACATAACATACTTTACAAAGTTGTATACCTTTTGTAATGTGTGTTCTTTTGTGAATAATTGTTTAGCGCCGCACTACCTCTTTAAAATCACCTGTGTCGGGGAGGAGTGCTGAACCAAAGCATTAAGGGGGAAAAAGGAGGGACAGAATCTACAATGTACTCTATTGAGAGAGAAATAGACATGGCAGCACATCCACAGAACTTATGACTGACCATCTGCTTCTCAACACAATATACTACCAACATCTTGCATTGGTTTTTCCTTTCCTTCTTCTTCCTCCTCCTTCCCAACTCTTCCAAATTTTTAATTATTGCATGCCCTTCTCGTTTTTCTTTTTTTACAATGCTGGAAACATTTCTTTTTTCCTAGTTAAAGATTTTGGGGTGTAAAGACACAAGTTGCAAGTTATCAATGGCATACGCCAGTCTTAAATAGAGGCCCGTCCCTTTTTTCCTGGATGAATGTACTAAGAGGCATACGCTGAGCGGCCCTGTGCCGGATGCAAGTGTAGATTTGTATCATAATTAACACCTGCAAACCAGCGTAAATCATGATAAATCAGTTGCGTGAGGAGGCCACGGCCATTTTGACTCGAAACAACACCCCCACCTTCTAGGTGAATGGGGGATGCGGCTGGCATATACCACAGAGAAGGGGCAAATCTGCCCCTTTTCCTTGGCACACACTGGGGGAACATATTAGTAAATGTCCCTCTTTGTATGCAGTTTCTTCCAAGCCACCTTTTAAAAACAGTGGTCATTTTAAGCCCAATTGCATTTAACTAGATAAGTCTCTCCCTAGTTTGCCCCTCGTCTTTTGGATCTACAAATTTATATATTTTGTAAAGGTATTCTGAACCCTCAACAAATTGTACGTTCTTTTTTATAGACAGGATTTTTAATGCCTTAATATTTTTGGACTGCTAGTCATTTTCTCTCCTGTTACTAAAGTTCCTTAAGAGCTGGTTGTACACAGCAGGGTAGTTTCTAGGTAATTTGACCACTCGGGTGAACCTCAAAAGAATCGATAACCCCCTTCCCTATCCGCTGCCTTTGAAATAATGCGGAAAATAATAATGTTACATAATTGGATCAATGTAAATCAATTATTTATTTTCTAATGTCTACCAGTTTCAAAATTAGGTTTATTTACTATAGACATTTTTAGGCTGGGTTCACACTACGTATATTTCAGTCAGTATTGTGGTCCTCATATTGCAACCAAAACCAGGAGTGGATTAAAAACACAGTAAGGCTCTGTTCACACAATGGTGAAATTGAGTGGATGGCCGCCATATAACAGTAAATAACTGCCATTATTTCAATATAACAGCCGTTGTTTTAAAATAACAGCAAATATTTGCCATTAAATGGCGGCCATCCACTTAATTTCACCATTGTGTGAACAGATCCTTTCTGTGTTTTTAATCCACTCCTGGTTTTGGTTGCAGTATGAGGACCACAATACTGACTGAAATATACGTAGTGTGAACCCAGCCTTAACATGTAAAAGAATAACTCACAGAGGCCCTAGCGTAACTCCCAGAAATTCATTGTATTACACATTGTATCTAATGAAATTAATTATAATATACACCGTACACCCTGAAATTCTTTATAATACACACTGTATCCCTTGAAATTCTCTATAATACACACTGTATCTCTTTAAATTCTTTACATTCCTTATAATACACACTGTACTCCCTGAAATTCATTACAGAACACGCGGTACAAGAAAAACTGAAGAAGCAGCCAATTTATACTATTCTGTTCATTTTTTCCTCCTCACATTCCAAGAGCCATAACTCTTTTACTTTTCCATCTACATGGCCATACGATACTGTGTTGTTGTTTTTTTTTTTTTTATTCTTGACTTTTTGAGTAAGTGTTCTTTCTAATGACACCAAATCTATCAAACGCTCTGGAAACAAAAAAAAAAGAAATTATTTGTGGAATTGAAAACAAAAAGTGAAAAGTGTATTTGAAAACAAAAATGCTTTGAGGCAATTTGTACGCAGTGCTCCTTGTGGTAAAACTGACATGTTTTCTTTATTTTGTGGGTCAGTATGATTACAGAAATACCCAATTTATATAGTTCTCGTTTTGTTGCACTACTAAAAACTCCTTTTAATAAATGCCTAAAATTGCCGTATTTACCCTGCAGCTTTAGGAAGAGGAAACCTTTTTGCTTTACAAAAGATATAAAGGCTATATTAAAAGAAGAAAAGTCTGCAAATAAGAGATATAAAGAGATTGAAAAGTGTGGCTGATGTGTAAAGATGTGTACAATTAAACAGAAGGAGGAAAGGCAGATCATACATGCTGCTAAAGCCTTGAAAGAAAAGAAATGGCCAAATCTGAAGGGGAATAAAGTCCTTTTCAGATATGTTAGTGACAGCAAGAAAGGAAACTGGCATTACAAAACTTAGTAATGGGGAGAATACCTTTTATGATGGCTTCACTTCTAAAAAAAAAAAAAGATAACTAAGAATCAACAATGTGAATGACCCCAAACCAGCATGGCTTTAAAGCGACTCTGTACCCACAATCTGACTCCCCCCCCCCCCCCCCCCAAGCCGCTTGTACCTTCGGATAGGTGCTTTTAATCCAAGATCTGTCCTGGGGTCCGTTCTGCAGGTGATGCAGTTATTGTCCTAAAAAACAACTTTTAAACTTGCAGCCCTGTGTCAAACGGCCGGGGCTTACAGAATCTGTGCCCTAACTTTGCATAACCCCTCCATGCCTCCTCCTCATCTTTAGGAATGCCACTGGCAGGATATTTCCTATTCCTCTGCAGTGAAAACTGCACAGGTGCCTTAACGATCCAGCCCATGTGACACAGGTGACACAGGTAATAAATAGGAGACAATCTGCCTCGAGCATTCCTAATGATGAGGGCGGGGAGGAGGGACAGAGAGGTTGTTCCAGCCTAATGCGTACACAATCTAAGCCCCGGCCGTTGGGTACAGGGCTGCAAGTTTAAAAGTAGTTTTTTAGGACAATAACTGCATCACCTGCCGAACGGACCACAGGGCAGATCTTGGATTAAAAGCAGCTATCTGAAGGTACAAGCGGTTTGGGGGGGGTTTCAGATTGTGGGTACAGAGTCGCTTTAATGAGGGCAGCTCATGTCAGACTAATCTCATAGATTTTTTATTTATTTTTTTATTGATTTGACCATGTAAGTGCTAGATGATGGTGGTGCCATGACTATTGCCTACCTGGACTTCAGCAAAGCTTTTGATCCATATAAAGAGCTGATGGAGAAGTTCCTTAAAAATAGACCTAAAGGGAAACTGTCCAAAACTGCTGACACTGTTAGATTGGTCAAGAAGACACATTGTATCTCTCATATATCTGTCTGTGCTTCTAGAATGTAGAAAGAATGCTTTTATTATATAATACAAAGAGTCAAAGAGGCTTTCCTGAGCTGAAGTGCACCAACCTGTAACACCTCCTTGCTGCCTCCTATACCTGAACCTGTTTTGTACCCCACCTCCAGGTGTCAATAAAGTAGGGAGGGGGAGAGAGGAAGATCCCAACTTGCAGCTATTGAGGAGCTTGGCAAAGCCTCCTTGACCCTTTGTATCATAGAATAAAAGCACATATCTCCTTGACCTAACAGCAGTTTGGAACATGAATTACAGCTGACAGATTCCCTTTAATCCCGGGTAGTTTAATGGATTTGTGGTTGGCTGATGGATAGATATCAGAGGGTTGTATTTAGTGGTGTGTTTCTGAGTAGGGACTAGTTACAAAGTGGTGTACCACAAGGGTCTATTTTGGGTCTTGTTCTTTTTAATATGTTTGTAAGTGACATAGGAGAAGGTATGTAAGGTTTGTCTGATTGCCCATGACACAAAATTGCTCAAAAGAATTGATATTCCTCGAGGTGTCAGTAATATGGAAAGACATTTAGCGTTAGTGGATAAGTGTTCAAAACAATAGAAAGTGCTGTTCAGTGTTTCCAAATGTAAAATAATACACTTGGGGAGATAAAATCCTCTATCCAAGTATTATATCTGCAGTTATGTGTTAGATAAGACTTCAGAACAGAAGGATTTAGGGGTAGTGATTTCTGACAGCCTCAAAATGAGTCGCCAGTGCAAACAGGTGGCAGGGAAAGATAATCAAATGCTGGGTTGTATAGCTAGAGATAGGAAGAGACAGATATTGATCCTGCTGTATAGAGCTGAGACCACATCTGGAAAACTGCTCAGTTATGGAGACCTCACCTACAAAAAGATAATGCTAAAATAGAAAGGGTCCAATTAAACACATTTCAAATGTACAAACATTTTGATAAGGTACAGTTTAAGAGACATTTAGGTAAATTATGTGCAGTGTTGCTTGGTAACAGCAGGATCATAGTTTAGAGAAGTGATTAAATCTAGGGTAGGGCTGGGTGATATAGGCAAAAAAAATGGGTGTAATAGGCATAGTGAATGGGGGTATAGGAATAGTAGAGCTATAGTAGATGAGGCGTATAGTAGTAGATAAGGGGACCAGCAGTAGTAATAGTGAAGAAAGTAGTAGTGGGAGTAGTAGCAGTAGTGAGAGTAGTATTGGGAATAGTTGTTGTAGTGAAGTTAGCATTGGGGTAGGAGTACTAGCAGTAGTGGGAGTAGTAGTAGCAGTAGTGGGAGTAATAGTAGTTACTTGGAAAGCGTGGTGTGGGTGAGGTGCGGGGAGCCATGCTGGGTCCTCGCCCGCTCTCCGGTAATGTCGCTCTTGGTCTCTCCTGCTTCGATGCTCCTCAGTGCCTGGCTACTGCTCCTGGATAATCTCTTGCATTTTAAATTTTCTGAGGTCAATATGCAGGTTTAATCATGTAATAATTTTATTGCCAGCGTCGCCACACACGTGGCGATACTAAATAAATATATGTACTTTTCAATTTTTTTACATTTACTATTGTATTAGGGGCTATGGGGATTATGTGATTTCACTTTATTAATTTTTTTGTGTGTGTGTGTTTTTTTTTTTACTTAATTTCATGGTCCCACTACAGTGACCTTACTGTATAATTGCTTAATTACAGGCATATTGCATTGCAATGCTGATCTGCACTGCAAAGCAATGTGCCTGTAATAGGCAAGGTTGATCAGACTCAGCCTAAGGCTGAGCCTGATCAGCCACAGTTGCTGTGACACGGTAGGCCTTGAGGAGACCCCCTTGATGTCAGAGTAACTATTGGAGCTGTCTGATCACTCCGCACAGCCCCGATTGGGAAGGGAGGGAGAATTCTCCCTCCTTTTATCACTATAGGTGCTGTGATCGCACTGATTGCAGCACCTATAGTGTTAACCACTGAGATCCGGGCTCAGCCCAGGTCTCGGCAGTTGCATCGGGTGCCCGACTATCACTGATGGCTTGGATCACCCATGGATATCACAGCAAAGTTCCTGCACCTGCGTCATCCCAGTCATGTCCATCTGCCAGATTAGGACATGTTGATACATTATTTGCGAAAAGGGGGTTAAGCATCTTTCTGATCTCTATTATTGAGAATGTTAACTCCTTTCTCTATAGTTAAGACATTAGTTTAAGCAAAGCAAATACACAAGCTCACCCATTTATGTACACTACTCTAGTATGCCCTACTGGTAGCTTGCAGAACACTATGGCATCCATAAACCAACACTCACGTTCTAGGAAAAATGTGTATAAAACCTTGCTTTTATTAAATATGGTTCAAATCAGAGGATAAAACTGGACATGTTTTAAATCAGCTTAGGGTGGGTTCACACTGCGTTTTTGCAATCCGTTTAACGGATACGCTTTTTTTTAACAGACAAGAAAATAGAGTCAGCAACGTTTTTGTGTCCGTAAAAAAAAAAGGATCCATTTCGATCCGTTTTTTTAAATAATGGAAGTCAATGGAAAAACGGATCAAAACTGATGCACACAAATGCATCCGTTTTTTGCAATCATTCTTACTCATGACATAAAAGCTAGGTGGATTATCCATTGCAGTAATTTGTTTCTGTTTTATTAGTTATTGTCAGTATTCTGTTTGCAATATTGTGTCCACAACCCTTCCATATTATTTACAATTATGATCTTTAATTAAACTACTAAAGAAAGTAGAAACTGCTAAATTGTGAGTTTACTTTTCATCCACGGCAGTTAACAAATGTTCTAGTCCTTTGTTACTTGTATCAGACATTTATCTATAACCTTTCTTGTGACTGGGTTGGACACTTTTTGAAAAGCATTATTTTTATTCTTGCTTTATGCCTATTAGGCTATGTTAACACAACGTCAAAAATAGAGAAAAGGTGTCCGATTTTGAAATGTAAAATAACATCTGTTATTGACGCGATTTAACTGACTGCTATGGCAATGCATTGAAGTCAGTGAAAAGACGGACATCCAATGCACACAATGTATGGAATAACAGGCGTTTTTACCGCGGATGTCAAAATAATGAACATGATGATTATTTTTGGACGTTTTTTATTAGCTCATACACAGTTTTTCTTTTGTCTCCGTTTTTACTATTAAATTCAGTGGACTTTTCAATTAAGCCACACCCAAAGGCCAATTAATAACCCCAAACTAGAATAATGTACCAACAGCCGTCATTGCACTAAGGGGAGGAAAGACAGCTAAATGACATCCGTTATTTCAGACTCAAAATAACGGACATCATTTTAAAGTGAGCTGAAAAAACGTTGTGTGAACATAGCTTTATGGTGCAAGAAAGAAAAAAATCAAATTTTTTCACCTTTATTTATAATATATTTTACACATTCTAAATGTAACTTTTATGTATGTTATGAATAGTATTCTATTTTTATTTTCAGGTTGAAAGAATTGTTGACAAAAGGAAAAATAAAAAAGGCAGAATCGAATATTTGGTGCACTGGAAAGGATATGACAGTGGTGATGACACCTGGGAGCCAGAGCAACATCTCGTAAACTGTGAGGAATATATTCTTGAATTTAATAGAAGGCTTAATGAAAAGCCAAAAGACAGCAACACAATATCAAAAACAAATAGGACATCTCCCAATAATGCCAGGAAGCAAATCTCCAGGTCAACAAATAGTTCCTTTTCAAGAACTTCACCAAAATCTTTGACTCTCAGTAAGGATAGTGACTCCAAAAATACTCAACTTTCTACTAGTCCAAAATTACGCAAAAGTCCTTCTCAATTAATTCCAGTAAGGAAAAATATGGACCTTTCTAGATCAGGTATCAAAATTCTTGTACCAAAAAGTCCTATGAAAAACAGGAGTTCAGTAGATGGTTTTCAGAACGAACCTGGAGAAAAGCTAAACAATATTGAACAAGAACAGGATTCTGTAGCTCCAGAAGTAACTGCTGAGAAACCAGTTGGAGCTTTACTTGGACCTGGTGCTGAAAGGGCTCGAATGGGAAGTAGACCAAGACCACCCTCACTAGTACCACAAATCCAGCTGCCATTGACTATTACCACAGCATCAGCATTAGCAGTAAATGGAAAAGGTAGGAAATCTGTCTGCATGAAATCTCACAAAAATCTGATATTTTTTTTTATATATGGCAAACTTTTATGGATGCTTATTTTTGGATTCGACATACTGTAAGAAAAATGTCAGCAGAAAGCAGATCTGTCAGTAGCTTGTTTGTTAATATGTAAATGAAGCTCAAACTGAAACTCAATACCAAGGGAGTATTTCACAAAAAAGAGTCAAGTGTAAGCCTGTCCCCTCTTCTTCACCAGAGAACATAAGCATTCAACAGGGAAGGTACCTAATTTATTAACAAACAGGCTCCTATCAAGTCCTGATTAAATATATATTTATACAATTATACTAGGAGGCCTGGGGATCATTTAAGCGTTTTCTTTATGATCAATGTATTCCAGTGTTCTGTACCACTTCATGTGGAAACATGAGGGGAGTGCAGCATGTGCACTTGGGTGATTTGCATTTGTATATGAATGACCTTAGACTTTTCTACATTTGTCTATCCTATTTGCAAAACACAGAAACGTGTTTGAAAGGGAGACATAGCATTGCCCTGGCCCTAACAGGAGATGTTCCTGATGATTGGAGATATCGCCTATCTGGACTTCTGCAAAGCCTTTGATACAGTTCTCCATAAAGAGCTGATAGAGAAGTTAGTGGAAATTGGACTTAACCCATGGATAGTTCAGTGGATTTGGCTGCAAGGATAGATACCAGATGGTTGTTGTTAATGGTGTATATTCCGAGCTGAGATTAGTTACAAGTGGTGTGCCACAAGGGTCTGTTCTAGGTCCTGTTTTTATAATATGTTTTTAAGAGACATAAGATTTGAGAAGTAAGGTGATGACACAAAAACTGATGACACAAAAGTGCGTAGTAGGGTTGATTTTTCTAAAAGTGTCTGTAATATGTAAAATTATTTAGCTTTTCTAGATAAGTGTTCAAAACAATACAATTTGAGTTGTTTTTGAAAGCATTTAGTAATATGCTTTATAGCCCGCTCCATTAACATAAATAGCAATGGACAGGAGCTGTCCTATTGACATGAATATGAAACATTACTGAGTGTACTTTTACTTTTTAGCCTTTGAATAGGCCACAGGAAGAATGGGGCTTAGCTGTGAGCTTCATCTATTGAAATGTACTGGTGTCACCTCTCCTTGTAAAGCAGTACAGATCACTTTACAACCCCCTCCTTCATATCATTACAGACAGTATGGAAAGCCTCAGGTTTGTTTTAGGGCCATATCATAAACGGTGATGTAGAGGAGAAAGCATACGCCGACCTGTCAGATCAGCGTTCGCTTCCTCCTCATTCCCCGCTTGCTGTCTGTGCTATTACAAGCACAGACATCAAGTGGGGAGCTGCGGGAGGGGCAGTCCGAACTATCTTTAGATCATCTGGGCTGCCTATTCAAGAGAGCGGCGGTCAGATGCCACTGCTTCTATTACACGAAGCAATGGGCAGCAGACGATCGCTACCGTGATTGCGTTGTTAGGTCATGTTTGAAGACCACAATTAGCCAACATCGTGCATGTGTACAAAGAAAATTTGCCATCACTGCCTCCATTTTGCAATACGGGTATTATTGCTCTCACATCAGCCACTATCTGCTGTTTTTTTAATAATGCAAGTTAATGAAAAATGGATCCTGACCGATCTGTTTTTACCATCTACTTTTCCACATAAAACTGATAAGGCAGCAAAAATGCAGTGTGAACCTAGCGCAAGGCATATATATATATATATATATATATATATATATATATATATATATATATATATATATATATATATATATATATGAGCCTTACTTCCCAGTAAGGCTAGGTTCTCTGCATTTTGCATGTTTTACTGTATCTGTTTCAATACATTTATTTCTATTGTACAGAAAAACATGGTCAACCACATCTTAGTGTATGTTAAAAAAAAATCTGTTTTAATTAGAAGTCAATGAAAAACTGATGTTGCAGTATGACATACAACATATTCCATTTTTACCATCTGTTTTTACATCAGTTACCCCCCCCCCCCCTTTAAACAGACAGCAAAAACACAGCATGGCCCTAGCCTGGGGCACAATGACTGTCCACTGTTGTTTTGGGTCTATGACTGTCAGAACAATGGAAATAACTAAGGCAAATGTATACAAAACCTTACCTGCAGTTTGTGACTTAACCCAAAGATGATTTTTCATTGTCTTCTTTGAAGTGTCATAATCTTGTCGTTTTTTAGTCTATATACCTAAATGAGGGCTTGTTTTTTTGTGCGACAAGTTGTACTTTTTATTGTCACCATCTTAATGTATATGTGACTTTTTGATTGCTTTCATTTCTTTCTTTTTTTATCGCAAATTACAAAATACAGAAAATCTGGTGCAGTTTTAAAATTATTTCTTTTCATCGTGTTCACCATATGGGATAATTGTATAGTTCTGGTAGAATGTGGTGATACCAAATACGTGAGTGTTATTATTTTATATTTTATGTAAAAATTATTTTGTTAGGGGAAATTGTGTAATTATATTTAGTATAATAAAAAGTAAAGTTTTGGAAAATATAATTTTATCGGTCCCACAAAAGGAATTGACATGCAATACTCAGATCGGTTAGTTAATGCACTGCTCTACTAGTATAGTGCAGTGTATTATCCTGTCAAAATAACATTGATAGGCTTGCCTTTATTAGGCCCCCTAGTGCCATAGAAATCCATCTGTATCCCAGCTATTTTGTCACCCTAATACTGATGATGTGACAGAAGCCCAGAAACTACTTAAAGGAGAAGTCTGGCAAACATTTTTATTTAAGTATTGTATTGCCCCCCTAAAAGTTATACAAATTACTAATATACCCTTATTACGGGAAATGCTTATAAAGTGCTTTTTTCCCTGCACTTACTACTGCATCAAGGCTTCACTTCCTGGATAAAATGGTGATGTCACGACCCGATTCCCAGAGCTGTGCGGGCTGTGGCTGCTGGAGAGGATGATGGCAGGGGGACACTGGGGCACACAGGGCACTGGAGGGACACTGAGCATCCCCCTACCATCATCCTCTCCAGCAGCCACAGCCGCACAGCTCTGGGAGTTATCCAGGAAGTGAAGCCTTGATGCAGTAGTAAGTACAGGGAAAAAGAGCGCTTCATGTGCATTTCCCACAATAAGTGTATATTGGTGATTTATATAACTTTTGGAGGATAATACAATACTTTAATAAACATTTTTGCTGGGCTTCTCCTTTAAATGCCGAAATCACAATTTGACCACAGCATCTTAGGAGTTAAACTGCAACAATCAAAGGTTACTCTGCCCTTGATGGTTAGAGCAAGGGCCTTGCTGCCATGCAACAGTCCAGTTCCAGTGATATTCTGCACAGGGACCAGTGCAAGGCTACTTTTGCCTCTTTAACAAAACACTTATTGTGGTCATCAAGGGATTAAAAAAATACAGTTCCTATGCAAACCATTCCCCTCAAATCCAGTTTGTAATGATATATAGTTTTAATGTAGATGTAATGTAATCTATGTTCATTAGTTATTAAGCATACAATAAATGTGTAGTATGAAGCATAGCTGATATTAAAATATCACTCGCTAATGAGATTTGGAACCCCCTCAATAGAATATTGATGGCCTATCCTAAGTATATGCAGGAATAGGCACTAAGAAGGTGTCATGGCCAGTACACCAATCTGGTTACTATAAAATTAAGATGGACACTTGGGCATTTACACTTATTAAGAGAAACATGTAGACCAGAGAATGCAAAAATGAGGTGGGGATGAAACAAGTAGCACTGAAAGCAAAGGCCCCCCTCCCTGCATAATCACTCCGCTCTCCCCGGCCCCCCTTCATGCCTTATCACTCCGCTTTCCCCTGCCCCCCTTCATGCCTTATCACTCCGCTCTCCCCTGCCCCCCTTCATGCCTTATCACTCCGCTCTCCCCGGCCCCCCTCCCTACGTAATTACTTTGATAAACAGATCACTCACCCTTCAGTGTACTCCTGCTGCGGCGCTGGCCCCGGTCTCCGCATATTCTGCAAGCAGCCACACTTACAGGCACTCTGTGTGAGTGCAGGAGAGATTTGAGTGCTCCGTACAGAGCGCCTGTCACCTGAGTTTTATCGGGGAGATTGACAGGCGCTCTGTACGGAGCAGGCAAATCTCTCCTGCACTCACACAGAGCGGCTGTAAGCTGAGTGTGGCTGCTTGCAAAAGATGTGGAGACCGGGGCCAGCGCCGCAGCAGGAGTACACCAGAGGGTGAGTGATCTGTTTATCAAAGTGATTACGTAGGGAGGGGGGCCGGGGAGAGTGGAGTGATAAGGCATGAAGGGGGGCCAGGGAGAGCGGAATGATAAGGCTTGAAGGGGGGCTGGGGAGAGCGGAGTGATAAGGCATGAAGGGGGGCCGGGGAGAGCGGAGTGATAAGGCATGAAGGGGGGCCGGTTAGAGCGGAGTGATAAGGCATGAAGGGGGGCCGGGAAGAGCGGAGTGATAAGGCATGAAGGGGGGCCGGTTAGAGCGGAGTGATAAGGCATGAAGGGGGGCCGGGGAGAGTGGAGTGATTATGCATGAAGGGGGGCCGGGGAGAGCGGAGTGTTAAGGCATGAAGGGGGGCCGGGGAGAGCGGAGTGATTACACAGGAGGTGGCTGCGACCTCCTCCACACTCAGGCCCGCTCTGGAACGGGCGTCAGGTGACGTCTCATGCTCAGGGAGGGCTGTTTTTATGGCTTTGAAAGCTTGAAAGTGCATAACTAGCTAGAGGCCGGCTGAGTCGGGGAAGTCCCCACACTTCCGGTCCGGTGATGTCACGGAACCACGTGACAAATGTAAAAATACAAAGAGACAAAAAATTCGTATTAGAAACCAATGAGACATAGTAATTATATTACAAGACAAATATGTAGGGTAAATGTTAAAATAACCTGGAATACCCCTTTAAGTTTTAGTCAAGTTCTAAAACAATGGGGGGAATTTACCCCCAGTCTGGTGTAGGTTTCTGCAAAAAGTAAAAATGTCATACATGATGAATGAAACTTGCATATAAGACCAGACATAAATATAGGATGTCATCCTGCCACATACACTTTTTATTACTTTGAAAGTAGACCAGGACCAAAAGCAAAGCACATTTTTTTGGAAACAATTGCAAGTTTTAGACACAAAGTGAAAGATTTATCAAACTGGTGTAAAGTAGAATTGGCTCCGTTGCCCCTAGCAACCAATCAGATTCCACCTTTTGTTTTTCAAAGAATCTGTAAGGAATGAAAAGTAGAATCTGATTGGTTGCTAGGGGCCACTAAGACAATTCTACTTTACACCAGTTTGATCAATCTCCCCCAAAAAGTTGATGAATTGTCCCTAGAATGTTAAAGGCAGTTTTTTTGTTTTGTTTTGGGGTTTTTTAAAGCAAAATTGCAAGTTGGCTCTTTGTTCCCACACAGTTTAATTTTACAGACATAATTGTGGCTGTAAAAATAAATGTAAAGCCCCTATTACACGGGGTGATGAGAGGGAGCAAGCGAGTGCCAACCTGTGAGGTCAGCGTTTGCTTGCTCCTCGTTCCCCGCTCGCTGCCAGCACTATTATACGCATCTGCAGCGAGCAGGTAAGAGCCAGGGGGGGCTGCCTGGGTGATCGCTAGATCGTCCAGGCAGGCCATAGAAGATAGCGGCGGTCTGCTGCCACCTCTCCTATTACATGGAGTGATGGCAGCAAATCGCTGCTTTCCTCATCATTTCTTTTTTGACATGTTGAAATACACTATTACACGAAATGATTATTGGGAATAACAGTCGGTATCAGACGAATTTGGCCGATAATCGCTTTGTGTAATAAGGCTTTAAAAGACAATTTTTTTTTCAGTTTTCACACTTTTAATTTAAATAAAAAAAAAAATATCTTCCCCAAAACAACACCTGGAATAGTTGCACTATGGTATTTGTGTATAACAAGTCTTACTTTAAAATAACCGCAACTAACTATTTTAACTATTTACAGGACCATCTACTTTCATGCAGGCATTGACTGCAAATGGCACCAACACTTTACAGACATCAGTAGCAGGCGTTACAGGAAAGAGGAGGTTTATTGATGAGCGAAGAGACCAATCTTTTGATAAAAGGCTTCGATTCAGTGTAAGGCAGACGGAAAGTGCTTACCGATACAGGGATATTGTTGTCCGCAAACAGGATGGGTTTACACATATCTTACTTTCCACAAAATCATCTGAGAATAATTCACTAAATCCAGAGGTTAGTGTTATTAGTAAATGATACATTTGCAAGCTTTGCTTTAACATATTATATTATATTTTCTTTTTACCTATATATTATGTTTCTTGGCTGATTTATGTGTTAGCAGTTTACTTTAAGACTATGAGGGCAAAAAGCCTTGAAAATATACACCAATCAGTACACCATAAAATAAAACCAGTGACAGATAAAGTGAATAACAATGATTTTCTCATTACAATAGCACCTGCCAAGGGGCTCTAAATTAGGCATTAGGTTAACAGTCAGTTTGTGAAGTAAGAAGCAGGAAAAATGGGCAAGCCTACGCAAAAAGGGCTAAACTCTGACGGATACTGGGATGAGTGTAGTACCTTTCTAAAGTGGTTCAACAAATGACAACTGTTGAACTGGCGAGTGATGGGTGTCTATGGCTAAGGGTAGGTGTTCACACTGCGTTTTTCCAGTCCATTTAATGGATCTGTTTTTAAATGGTTACTTAACTTACGTAACACAAAAACATGGTCAAGCAAACTAAAACAAGAAAAAAACAACAGATTTGTTTCAAAACGGATGCAAGCAGTTGCATCTATTTTTGCATTTTATATCCCTTTTTTTCCCCCATTAAACGAATGTTAAATGGACTGCAAAAATGCAGTGCTAACCTACCCTCACTGATGTACGTGGTAGCGACAGCAAGCCCAACTGGTCTGATTCACACAAGAGCTTCTGTAAATGCTGTCTATAATATAAAATGTGTTAAGATACCCAATGCATAAGAGCTTGCTATATATGTAGTTGAATAGTCACAAACCTGACACAATTTCCATGCTGTTTCCTGTCACCAACAAAAAGAAGGTGTGGAGATACCACCAGCGAGGAAGCCAGTGAAGAAAGGTTGATGCTCTAGGCATTGGTCTGCAGGGAATCCTTTGGTCCTGGCATTCATATGGATGTTATTTGGATGTGTACCCCTCCCTCAAGGTTGAAAAATCAAATACCCTTCATGGCAATTATTTTCCCTATTGTCTATGGCTGCATTCCACAGGATAATATGCCCTGCCAAACTGCAGAAGTGGCTCAGGAATAGTTTTGGGAACATGACGGAGATATTAAAGTGACTCTGTACCCACAGTCTACCCCCCCAACCGCTTGTACCGTCAGATAGCTCCTTTTAATTCAAGATCTGTCCTGGGGTCCGATCTGCAGGTGATGCAGTTATTATCCTAAGAAACCACTTTTAAACTTGCAGCGTTGCATCAATTTGGCATGGCCTAGAGTGTCTCTTAGGCCTGCAACACCTCCCTGCCCTCTTCACCATTAGGAACGCCCCAGGTAGGGTTTCTGCTATTCTTCACTTGTCTGAGCACTGCACATGTGCTGGATCGTTAAGGTATATTTGCAGTGTTCAGACAAATGATGATAAGAAGAAATCCTGCCCAGGGGCATTGCTAATGATGAGGGTGGGAAGGAGGGACGCAAGCCTAAGGGTCCTCTTACACGAAGCCTTTTTTAACGATAAACGATCACAAACGGAATTGTTTATCGTTCGCCATATTACACAGAATGATAGTCGTTAGTTACGGTCGTTATTGCAATCGTTACTGTGATCGTTTATTCCTTCTGATCCCAGCAAAACAATGAACAATGTGCTATTTCACTTAACGATTAGTGAACGATTGAGCGAACGAATGTGGAATTACAGCGAACGATTAATGATGATTTTAGGTTCAGATCTAAATCAACGATCAACGACATGCGAACGATTTTTCGATCAATGCCTGCAATTACACAGAACGATTATCGTTTAAATTCGAACAATATAACGATTTTTTGCACGCTAATCGCCCCGTGTAATAGGGCCCTAAGAGACAGACATTCTATACCATGCCAATTTGACACAGTGCTGCAAGTTTAAAAGTTGTTTTTTTTAGCACAATAACTGCGTCACCTGCCAAACGAACCCCAGGACAGACTTTAGATTAAAAGCAGCTATCTGATGGTACAAGTAGCTTGGGGGTCAGATTGTGGCTACAGAGTCTCTTTAAGGTGTTGATTTGGCCTCGCTTTACCTAGACCTCAATTTAATTTAAGGGTCTGTGGGATGTGCTAAAGAAACACGTCCAAGATTCATTGAAGCCCCACTAACTTGCAGAACCCAAGGGATCTGCCTATAAAATCTTGGTGCTAGATCCCATACCACACCTTAAAGAGTCACTGTCGTATTTTTTTTTTTTTGTTGCAGAAATCAATAGTCCAGGCGATTTTAAGAAACTTTGTAATTGGGTTTATTAGCCAAATCTGCCATTATCTGCATGTAAAAAGCCTTTTCCCAGGTGCCCCCCTCCTTCCTCTTTTTCATCCACTCTGAAAAATCTGAAAATTGTGACTTGTTGCAGGAGTCGTACCCTGTCTGCTCTAGGGAGAGGGGAGGGGGGAGGAGGAAGGAGGGAGTTAGCCGGCAGCAGAAAGCAGATAACAGAGGATTACAGGCACGGAGCTGGGTGACAGCTGTAATCTGAGCTCTGACAGGTCACTGGTGACTGTCACAGGAGATATCCCGTGAGGGATTTGTAGATTAACTCTTTGTTGTCCTGTTTTGGTCTTTTCTTTAGCTCTCTCCATAGGAGAACAATGAAGACAGGGGGGAGAGCTTCAAACTGCTTTTACATGATAAAAATGCATTTTTCGGATAATAAACCCAATTACAAAGTTTCTTAAAATCGCCTGGACTATTGATTTTTGCAAAAAAAAATTTCACGACAGTGACACTTTAAAAGGTCTTGTGGAATCCATGCTTTGACTGGTCAGTGCTGGTTTAAAGGGCCTAAGGGACCTATAGACTATTAGGCAGATAGTTTCAATATGTCTGATCAGTATATATGCTTTTTTTTTTTTTTTTTATACACACCTTCTGCCACATTAAAAAACTAGTTACACTTCACCACAAAGTGCCCTAGCTGCTTTTACATATTTTTTTTTATAGCGGTTTGTGTTCTTTTGGTTAGTCATGTCTCCCTAAAAACTACATCAAAATAGCATATGTAGTCTTTCAACACATAAATGAAATTATGTAAAAGTGGTAAACTATAAAACCAACCTGCAGAATAAAGTCAGCATGTCATTCATACCACATGAAGAATGCTGTGAAAAAATGGGAATAAAAAACAGTGGTAGTATTGATGATTTTTATCTACACCACCTCCCAAAAATGGCAGAGAAAAGTTAATGCAGCTCACCGTAAACCCCTGGGATATATGCATACCCAGGGGCTGGGGTTGATGTCAGGGGCACAGTTCATACAGGTAAGGATTGCAGGGAATCCAGCAGTCTTTGAAGTGTACATGTCGTTTGTAAAAATTCTTTACAAATGAGACATCAAAAGTTTTGATTGGCCCGAGTTTTGATGGATCTGAGTGTTCAGACAAACGGGGGTTGACACGGTGCAGCGCAGTCCACTTCTTCTCTGTGTTAGAAAAAAAGAGCCAGGCTCATAATGTAAGTCTATGGAGCCCGACTCTTTTGTTTCTTACACAGAGCGGGGAGAGGACACGCTGCAACACTGTCTTCTCCCCTTTCTATCTCCATAACAAAGTCACCGCATAGGCCCCGCTCCCTCTAAAGCGTTATAGGAATGCGCTGACCTAGAGGTATAGGCCCCATTCTCTCTGGCTGCTGAATCAGAGGGGACGGGGCCTAGGCCTTTAGGTTGGTTCATTCTGATGATGGAGGGATGGGGCCTAGGAAGCGATAGTGTCACATAGGGGCAGGGCCTACGGCAGTGGTGTGTGTGGAGACACGGGGCACGACTGCTATGAAGCTCTGCCCATACGGCACTGTCCACAAACAATAACATGCATTTTTGAGAGAATAGGCCACCAAGAAATCCTTTATAGGGTAAGATATGAAGTGTCCAGAATATAAGTTTGAGAATGGTGCTGAGAACTCCTTATGGAAAGGGGGTGACAATATCACTTTAAATAGACATGGGCCTTATTTGTTAAAGGTGATTTATATTAGTACAGATTTTTTATTTTAAATGCACCTATATATCTAGTTTGGTATTACTTCTGCTTTCACTTGGAATTACCCAAAATGTATTATCTCTGTAATCTAGTAAAATTGATAAACAACTGAATACTGAGAATTATCTATTAGCTGAGAAGTTATGTTCTGTAATTAATGTAATCTCTATTAAGTAGGAAATATAAAAGGCAAGTTAGATTGGACTAGGATTTGTATTACCTTTTGTGGTATGTATGCAGTTGCTTAGATATTTGTTAATTACAGTTGCACAATCTTACGGGATACATTTAGATATAGCCAAGGTAAAAATTTGCAAAAAAAAACAAACCTGTATTAAAATTCTAATTCTTAAAAGGAGCAGGGATGTATAAAAAGTATATAAGCTATGCTAGACAAATCCAACTTCAAAACTACCTTTTTCTGCAGGCATCCTTTCTTGCTAATAACAAGACTTAGCAGTTTCTTATTGCCTGGGTAAGAGTAATCTACTGCTGTAAATAGAACATTCTTTCTCTGTCTTGTAGGTAATGAAGGAGGTCCAAGGTGCACTAGCCACGGCAGCTGCAGATGACAGCAAGCTAGTTCTTTTCAGTGCAGTTGGGAGCGTGTTTTGCTGTGGGTTGGATTTCATTTATTTTATAAGACGCTTGACAGATGATCGGAAAAAAGAGAGCTCTAAAATGGCTGATGCTATTAGGTATGTACACATTCTCTACATTGTGCTGTATTCTATGCCTAGAGTTTGGGTAATCCTTGCAAAATGAGCTAAAGGCACAATTTGGTAGTGTATAAAAATAGTTAAAAAAAAAATACTACTTTTTACAGTTTTTATATAAATTATTAACCTAAATTAAAGGCTAATTAGTCTTGAATAGTTTGCAGGAAACATGGATGCTAATGCCCTTTTGACCCCTTCCTTTTTTGTCTAGTGCATGAGTCTCAATCTCGTGGCCCTCCAGCTGTTGCAAAACTACAATTCCCATCATGCCTGGGACAGCCAAAGCTTTGCTTTGGCTGTCCCAGGTATGATGGGAATTTTAGTTTTGCAACAGCTGGAGGGCCGCGAGTTTGAGACCCCTGGTCTAGTGGCTAAGGGGGTGGGTTTAAGGGAAAGGTGGGATTTAGCACTTCTAGTTTCAGGGTAGCTTCACATGTAGCGGAATCGCAGCAGATTTTACACTGTGAGTTGACAGTGAAATCTGTTGGGATTCCTGGTACTGTCAGTTTGTATGGGTTTACATACTCGCAGCTGCATTTTCATCCTGCTGTGAGTATGTAAAGGCTCATCCCCCTTAACCAGCCACGGCCCGTTAAATACTTTATCCATCCGTGCTCCAGCCTGCTTCTGTGGCTCCCGCCTCCCTGACGTCCTGCTCAGCCAATCAGTGGCTGCGACAGGACAGTGCACTGATTGGCTGAGCGGGACATCAGGGAGCCACCGAAGAAGGCCAGAGCGTGGACAGGTAAAGTAGTCAAAGGGCCGCAGCAGGTTAAGGAGGATGAGGCTTTACATACTCGCAGAATTTTTATTCCACTGTGAGTATGTAAACCCATACAAACCCAATACGTATCTGACAGTCGTGGTAATTGCAGCAGATTTTGCTGCGAAATAGCTGCGTCAAATCTCGTGTCGACCCCCGTCCGCCATCTTGGGACAATGAAGTAGTCTTCGGGAGGCCGGCCGAGCCGCTCAATCTGTCCCTCAGGCCGGCAGCATGAGGGACGGATGGAGTGGTTCGGCCGGCCTCCGGAAGACTACGTCATTGTCCCAAGATGGCGGCTGGGGGTCGACACGAGATGCGGTGAGTATAATGCACCATACTTCTGGGTCTAGCATGGGTGGGGGAAACACAGGGAAGGGGGCCATTTCCATACATAACATACATTACAAAGTTGTATAACTTTGTAATGTGTGTTATTTTGTGAATAATTGTTTAGCGCTACACTACCCCTTTAAGCATTCTATAAAGTATTTCACTCTGTACAGTGTCTGTCTCTCTCTTGACTGATATTTTGTAATTCAATTTTTTGTAATTTAATGTTAACTCAACAAAGACCTTGTTTCACTGCAAGCAGTCACAAGCATTGGTTTAACAGCTGTATGATAGATTCAGGATGGTAATCATGCTTGTATTTTATATTAACATATTCATATCCATATATTTTGCAGAGTGTTTGTGAATACTTTTATACAGTTTAAGAAACCAATTATCGTTGCTGTAAATGGACCTGCAATCGGCCTTGGTGCATCCATATTGCCTCTTTGTGATGTTATCTGGGCTAATGAGAAAGCATGGTTTCAGACACCGTACACTACTTTTGGACAAAGCCCGGATGGCTGTTCATCATTATTGTTTCCTAAAATAATGGGCATTGCATCAGTAAGTTTTATTTTCACAATTATTTCACAGATATTGCCTATGCGTAAAATTGTTTAAACATGTCCGGGTAAAATCAATTTTGTCCTATCCACAGGATAGGGGAAAAGCAATAGATCATGGGGGGTCTGACCGCTGTGCGCCCCGGAAATATTCATATCTGCCTCTGATTCTCTTGTTATAAATAGAAATGCAGTTACGGCACGTGACCCACGTCTCTATCATTCCTCTGGATCCACCAAAAGAGTACTGTACTCTGCTCTCTCCGGCACCTCCATAAGGAATGAATAGAGTTGCAGGTCATGTGTCGTACCTGCGGCTTTATTCATAACAGAAAAGTTGGGACCAATAGACAGAAAACCTTTTTATCAGTTTCTTAGATTTAATTTTTATCTTAATTTTATCTTACAAGTAATACATTACTGTAAATTTTCTAAATGTATTGTAGTAGAAAACTAAAAAGAAATTATGTAATCCAAAAGATTTAAGTTTCTTCACCTTACATATACTTAACAGCCTAGGGTTTTGAGTCTTACAAAGCAGAAGCATTTATACTGATAAATTCCACAGATATGGAATTTATGACACCTGCTACAGTGAAGATAGAATCTAAAAGACCAAGAAAAGTCTCTGGTAGAATTTTTTGAAGCATACCTGTCATAATAAATGTCACATGTCATGATCACTTGGGCTCTCACTATTAAGACTACATGCCAAACAGGAGAATAAGCGAGGAGCAGTGCACTTCCTTGCTGTCATTCATTTCAGTCCATCTTAGTCTTGGGGATTACTGGGCCCCCAGAGCACCATTTGGCCTGCCTGCCACCTTGAATGCTCAGGCTTACTTACGCATAAGCAAGCATGCTGAAATATGCATCAGTAGGTGTGAGCATCTGAGTCGACAGGTGAGTCGAATGGTACTCTGGAAGGCCAAGGAACGTTCCCAGTGCTTCCAAGGAGATAATTTGCATATTTTGTGCAATTTGAATTTCACAAAAGTGGCGGGACTTACGAGGATCAAAAAAGCGGCTCCGGTAAGTGAAGGTGAAGGGCTACCGGAAACTATCAGCAGGTTCATATGCACATACTTGCTCATGGTTTTCCGTTAAGATTTTGGTTTTGCCTTTTACAGCTCCTGAATAAATATAATTTAAAATATGTAGATTCCAAACCTGCTACTCGATAAAAGTGAGAAAAGAACATGTCTAAACAAAATGAGGGAAGATGGCTGTAAGAGAAAATTGAAACCTGCCAAAAAGTTATCATCTACTTTTCATATTTGCACAAATGTGTGTGTGTGTGTGTGTGTGTGTGTTTGTTTTGTTTTTTTAACCATTGTTAAATTCTGCAAATAATAGTAATAGTTTAATAAAGGCATTGGCCACCTTATAGTAAAACTGTTCAGTGTACAGTATAAGGCTATGTTCACACTACGTATATTTCAGTCAGTATATGTATATTTCAGTCAGTATTGCAACCAAAACCAGGAGTGGATTAAAAACACAAAGGATCTGTTCACACAATGTTGAAATTGAGCAGATGGCCGCCATTTAATGGCAAATATTTGCTGTTATTTTAAAACAACGGCTGTTATATTGAAATAATGGCCGTTATTTACTGTTATATAGCAGCCATCCACTCAATTTCAACAGTGTGTGAACAGATCCTTTCTGTGTTTTTAATCCACTCCTGGTTTTGGTTGCAATACTGACTGAAATATACTGACTGAAATTTACGCAGTGTGAACATAGCCTAAGTAAGTGTGGCCACAGCACTTACTGACAGCAGCTCCTGTGAACCTCATGAAGTAAAATTTAGACTCCCCTCCTACAGGCTGGGCTGTCCTGGTGAGTCTTTGCATAAGATGGCTGACATGGAGGAACATGTGATCATGCCCACCCCTCAGTGGCCACCACTCAGCCTGTATATTCCTATGAAGGACACGGGGTGGAGAGTGGTCACATGCTCCTCCATGATAGGCCATCTCATGGACGGAATCAGTGCAGGGCAGAAGAGCCTGGAGGAGAGGAGTCTGATTTTAGCTTTATGGGGTACACAGTGAGCTGTTGTCAGTAAATGCAATTAGCATGCTTACTAATATTGTACACTAAACAATTTTTTTATAAAGTGGCCAACCCCTTTAAAGTTTGCTAAATATATTTAGAGAAAATAGAGGGTTACAAAAAAAATTGCATTCAAGCTATATTTACACAGTATTTTTTTTTTCTTGGCTCAAAGAATTAAAGAGGACCTGTCACCCTGTCCGGTCGGGTCACGGAGATATCAGCTCCCGAAGCCCAGCGCACGCGCTGACAGGAGAGTCCGACGCTCATAGAGAATGAATGGGGAGTCCGATGCTCCGTCATTCTCTATGGGCATCGAACTCTTCTGTCAGCGCGCGCCAGGCTTCGGGAGCTGATATCTCCGTGACCCGACCGGATCCAAAAGCGGGACCCGGAGGGATCAGGTGAGTATAGGGGTCTGTAACGGGGGTCGGGAGCCTGTCACCCCGGCACGGGGGGGTGACAGGTCTCCTTTAAAGAAATACTTTCTTTGAACATATCCTCAGCGCTAGCGAGCATGGAGGAGGGGGGTGGGCTCCAAAGAAGGTGAATGTGTTTTTTTTTAACATGGTCTCTAGTTGTTAAAATGTAAAAAGTAAAAAAAGGTGCCATATTGGTGTATTTGATTAGTAACACTTATAATTGTATTCTTTTTCTTATCACTATATAAAGGTGACCACAGCATCTGTTCTTTATTCAAAAATGTAATATTCTTTTTATTTTAGGCAAACGAGATGTTACTCAGTGGAAGAAAATTAACTGCGCAAGAAGCATGTGCAAAAGGCCTTGTATCTCAGGTGTTCTGGCCTGGAACATTCACACAAGAAGTTATGGTCCGCATTAAGGAACTTGTCACCTGCAATCCCGTTGTATGTGATTCCGATGTTATGAATTTATTGTATTGCTTGCTTTGTTATAGTTGTATTGCAAATTATTAATTGTCTTTCTCAATTTTTATCAGGTACTTGAAGAGTCCAAAGCTTTAGTCCGTAATGTCATGAGAGGGGATTTGGAGCAAACAAATGAAAGGGAGTGTGAATTGCTGAAGAAAATCTGGGGATCTGCTCAAGGAATGGACTCCATGTTGAAATACTTGCAAAGGAAAATTGATGAATTCTAAAAATCCTTTGCTTGTTTTATTAAGCAGCCTTGAAACACTTAAAGGGGATGTCTGCTAACAATTGCGATACCCTAACTTATTTATTTTTAAATTTTTGTTACATTTTGAACAAATATCTGAAGCCTACCATAAATTCTTCCCAGGCAAAATTGAGATATGGAGTGAACTTACAAAACATCTAGCGAACCACATCTCTGCGGACATTGTAACAAAGATGTTGAAAAACTGTGTGACAAAGAAGTATGGAAAAATGCATATTTTTTTTGTTCATAAGATATATATATATGAAATTATATAAATATATATTTAAAATGAAAAACGGGTAGCAGTGAGCCCTGACTTTCATTGCCCACTGGGGTTGGACTGTGGAAATGTTTTGTTTGAAAAGAAGGTAAGATACCTCAGACATGGATTATTATTATTTTCATTTTGCAATGGAATTAATCAATTCCTACAGGACTATAACTATGTACGGATGCATTTTAACAAGCCCCCAAAAATGTGTGTGTGTACT